>NC_059303.1:8350359-8455359 GCF_017591435.1 Portunus trituberculatus
GTTATATAGTGTTGTGCATGGCAGGTGTACAGTGAGACAGATGCATTGTACAGGTGTGTGGGGGGAGAGAGTGTGGGTGCAGGTGTGCGGGGAATCAACAGGTGTGCTATACTTGTACTCACACGAGCGGTAGAAGTCGTGTGCAGCTGGTTGGTTGTGCCACAGATTTGTTTCGTCATCCCACCTCTGCTGTTCCTCTCCCGCTGCCTCCACGTCTGCTATTTGTGTCTCCTGTTGTTGCTGCTGCTGTTGCCTCTTGACCTCCTCCTCCTCCTCCTTCGAGTCTTTGTCCTCTTGCTCCACAGCCTCATCTTTGTCCTGTTTTAGTCGCTCTTCTTGCTGTGTTTTTTGCTCCTGTTCTTGTTGTTGGTGCTGCTGTTGTTGCTTTTGTTCCTCCTTCAGACCATCCACTACTGCTTGTGCTGCAACTCCTACGGCTACCTCCACGGCCTCCTGTTTGTGTGTTTGTGCAACAGGCGTGGGTAACTCCTCTGCAGGGAAGGGGTAAAGGAAAGACCTGCTGACGATGCTTATGGTCATCATTTATCTGTTTTGCTTGCTTTGCTATTAGGTATATATATATATATATATATATATATATATATATATATATATATATATATATATATATATATATATATATATATATATATATATATATATATATATATAACTTGTGCACGGCAAGCGATATCCAATGCATTCAGTTTGATACACACACACACACACACACACACACACACACACACACACACACACACACACACACACACACACACACACACCGCGTAGTGTAGTGGTTAGCACACTCGGCTCACAACCGAAAAGGCTCGGATTCGAGTCCGGGCGCGATAAGGCAAAGGCAAATGGGCAAGCCTCTTAATGTGTAGCCCCTGTTCACCTAATAGCAGCAAGTAGGTACGGGATGTAACTCGAGGGATTGTGGCCTCGTTTTCCCGGTGTGTGGAGTGTGTTGTGGTCTCAGTCCTACCCGAAGATCTATCTATGAGCTCGGAGCTTGCTCCGTAATGGGGAAGGCTGTCTGGGTTACCAACAGACGACCGTGGTGAATTACACACACACACACACACACACACCCGGTAGCTCAGTGGTTAGAGCGCTGGCTTCACAAGTCAGAGGACCGGGGTTCGATTCCCCGGCCGGGTGGAGATATTTGGGTGTGTCTCCTTTCACGTGTAGCCCCTGTTCACCTAGCAGTGAGTAGGTACGGGATGTAAATCGAGGAGTTGTGACCTTGTTGTCCCGGTGTGTGGTGTGTGCCTGGTCTCAGGCCTATCTGAAGATCGGAAATAATGAGCTCTGAGCTCGTTCCGTAGGGTAACGTCTGGCTGTCTCGTCAGAGACTGCAGCAGATCAAACAGTGAAACACACACACACACACACACTATTTCATGCAGGACAGCTCAGCACACGTGAAGTCTTGCAGGTGTGAACTTGTTAATCGCATTTCGCCGCGTCACCTCCATTCATCCTGCCAAGACGAATGTAAGGCAACCAGTCAGTGGCAGACGATGTTTGGCCTTCGCGTCATTACCTGTCTGTGCTGTGATTAAAGCCATCAGGGAAAATCTGAGGCACGAGTTGTTTCTGTAAAAATCCTCTGGAAAATCTAAAGAATCCAGTAGAGGTGCTTATGTGTAGAGTATCTGATGAAATCTTTTTCATCTCTGCAGTGTCTTTATTTGAGAGACCGTTATGTTTTAAAGGGAAGGGTTCATGAATGTTTGAATGTTGAAGATGTACTCCTTGCTCTTAGTGGTGTTCAGGGGAAGAGGAACTGTAAAACTCACTGAGTCTTTTAGGACTTTTTTTTTCTTTTACGGTATTACTGTCGTACCCAACGAGGATGGAGTTGCTCTGAGATCAAAAGACCGTAGCCTCAATCATGGCTTACATCAGTTTCTTTGAGCGGCATCACTGTTGTAGCCTGGCAGGGCCGAGGTCTAGCTGGTTGCCTCGGGGAGTCTTTAATGATTTTCGAAGCGTCATTATCGTACCCTGGGACTGTCCTGCCTGTCATGATTATATCGTTCATTTATGGTTGCTGCATATTCCAGTATTGCCAAACTGTTGGTGATGTAACGCTCAAAATGAATAACGGTGAACCAGTCATGTAATAATTTTCATTTCAAACAGACTACACGCCTTCCTACTTTAGAAACATCAGGGAACATGGAAATCTTATTCAGCGATGCATTAGTGTTATTAATGTCAGCTGTAAATAGCACTCCACTCATCCCTGGAGTCTCGGCCTTATAGAGAGAGAGAGAGAGAGAGAGAGAGAGAGAGAGAGAGAGAGAGAGAGAGAGAGAGAGAGAGAGAGAGAGTTTGCGCTTCGTATTTAGCAATGTTTGCCAAGTCCATGTTGCATTTCATCCTTTATTTCCTCAATGTATAGCCAGAATCCATTTCCTTTATTTCCTAGGGCCGGTGCGATACTGCTGGCTGGGTGCTGAGAGCCAGTCAGTCAATCAATCAGCCAATCAATTTATCCATCAATCAGCTGTTCTCGTTATCCTCAACTCGCCCATTACTGTAACTTCCACCACCACCACCACCACCATCACCACCACACGTCTTCCTTCCTGCCTTCACCCTAATCCCACGGCAATATTAGTACTCTTTTTTTTAAATCTTCTACCTAATCCCTCGGTCCCTCCGACTCGCATCTCTATCACCACCACCACCACCACCACTACCACCACCACCACCACCACCACCAGCTTATCTCAAATGTTTACTTCGCTCCACGCCATCACCATCACTGCCCCGTCTGAACGCCCGATTCCTTCCAGTCTAGAGCTGAAACGCACTGCCTCACTATGCCAGCTTGTTGAAGTTCACCTCACTGTCTTCCGTATCCCATCACACTGCATCACTGTCACACTTAGGCTCGTATTCTCAAACACTTCTGTACTTCACCACCACTATTTCAAAAGGCTTTTAAGGTGATTTTTTTTGGGGGGTGGGGCGTTCTAGAGGCAGAGTGACAAGATTTCTACATTATTAACTGGTGAAACACTCTTGAAAACACCGCTAATCATCATTGTGGTCTTGGAAAACAGTCGTGGTGAGAGAATTAAGCGTTTTTAAGTGTGGTTTTACGATTCTAGAGGCAGAATGATAAGATTACTAACTGAAGAAATACTCTTGAAAACCCCGCTAATCATCTGTGTGGCCTTGAAAAATAGTCGTGGTGAGTTACAGAGCGTTTCTGAATACTGAGGATGTTTCTACGGTTCTAAAGGCAGAGTGACAAGATTTCTACATTATTAACTGGAGAAACAGTCTTGAAAACGCCGCTAATCATCTCAGTGGCCTTGGAAAATAGTCGAGGTGAAATAATAAATTGTTTTTTAAGGATATTTTTTTACGGTTCTAGAGGCAGAGTGACAAGATTTCTACATTATTAACTTTAGAAAGACTCTTGAAAACCCCGCTAGTCATCTCTGTGGCCTTGGAAAATAGTCGTGGTGAGAGGATAAAGCATTTTTAAGGCTCTAAAGGAAGAGTGACAAGATTTCTACATTATTAAACGGAGAAACACTCTTGAAAACCCCGCTAATCATCACTGCGGCTTTGAAAAAACAATTATGGCGAAAGATGAAGAGCGTTTCTGAATACGGACCCTACATAATGTCTGGAGGGAAAACTGTCCGGGAAATGTTCAGAGGAAAGAAAATGTATACTCTCCAAAAAGGCGGCTGGCAATCTTTTCTCCTCATCCTGCAGTGTCCTTCCTGTTCTTTACGTCAGACTGTCTCATAGATCCCCGTTGTATTTGGTAAAAGCCCTTCCTTGCTACTCCCTTCCCTCCCCAGAGCTTTTCGTTTCACCTGTCCTTTGTTTCCCTGCCATGGTCCACCTTCCGTGCCTCCCGCAGCTTATACCTCTCCCCTCTGTAGACTCGTGTCCGTCACCGCAGCCTCCCGCCGTGACTCTTTTATTATTTCTTATCCAGAGTTTTTTTGTGTATCTCTCTCTCTCTCTCTCTCTCTCTCTCTCTCTCTCTCTCTCTCTCTCTCTCTCTCTCTCACACACACACACACACACACACACGCCCGGTAGCTCAGTGGTTAGAGCGCTGGCTTCACAAGCCAGAGGACCGGGGTTCGATTCCCCGGCCGGGTGGAGATATTTGGGTGTGTCTCCTTTCACGTGTAGCCCCTGTTCACCTAGCAGTGAGTAGGTACGGGATGTAAATCGAGTAGTTGTGACCTTGTTGTCCCGGTGTGTGGTGTGTGCCTGGTCTCAGGCCTATCCGAAGATCGGAAATAATGAGCTCTGAGCTCGTTCCGTAGGGTAACGTCTGGCTGTCTCGTCAGAGACTGCAGCAGATCAAACAGTGAAACACACACACACACACACACACACACACACACACACATTTACAGAATTGCATGTTGATGAGTCAATTACTTTTCTTCCTCGTTCGTTTCGTCATATAAGTCTTTACAAACAATTTTTTTACTTCCATACTATAAATATTCTTTATTCTGTCTACTCCCAAGCATTTCGACGCTTCATTTTGACTCTACTTTTAAGTCTCCGTTGAAACTTACTGGTGTTTTTAGTCACTGTCGTAATTACAGAGGTGATTAAACAGGAATCCTACACCTCATTCAAGAAACCAAAAGCAACATGCGATCCGAAATTACCTGGATGAAAGTCGCCCTAGTAAGAAAACAAAGAACTGTGACTTCTTTTTTTTTACTTATTGTCGTAATTACACAGACAATTAAACGAAGAATCCTACACCTTTTTAAAGAAACAAAATCAACACGCGAGCCGAAATGACCTGAATGAAAGCCGTCCCAGTGAGAGAACAAAATAAAGAACCGTGGCTTTTTTTTATCATCGTCATATTTCACAGATAATTAAACAAGAATCCTACACCTTTTTTAGAGAAACAAAAGCAACATGCAAACCGAAATAACCAGAATGAAAGTCGTCCCAGTGAGAGGACAAAGAGCTAAAGAACACGAGCTTTAAAGACACACAATGAGCCGAGAGTCTTACCGGTGGTCTCGCTGGAGGGGAAGGCTCCGGCCATAGCGTTGTCATCCAGGAGACTCACCGGGGGGTTCTGCTGGTTGCCGAACTGAATGTCCTCGCCGGAACGTTTGGTGTCTGACGGGAGAGTCAAAGAAAACCACTGATAGGGAAAGGAAAAGGGAAGGAAACGAAAGACATGGAGTGACATTTTGAAAAGGAAAGGAAATGGATGGAAAAGAGAGAGAAATGATGTAAAAAAATGGACGAAAGAAATAGATGGGAAGGGTGGACCAGGTGAAGTGAATGAAACAAAAGAAAACGGATGATTTTTTGAAGTGAGAAAGGTGAGAGGAAGGGAGATATAGGAAGAGACAGAAATAGGGAATGGAAAAAAAAAACATGGAGTGTGATGAAATTTTTGAAAAGGAGAGATTGAGAGGAAATAAAAGAAAAAAGAGGAACTAAGAAAAAAGAATAGGAAGAAAATTTGAAAGAGAGATAAAAAGAAACAAAACACACAATAAAGAAGCTAGATAAAAGTAAAAAGAAAAAAGAAAATAACGAAAACAAACCAATTTACAAGACAAAGAGAAAGAAGGAGAGGCAAAAGAGACAAGAAAGAGAAGAAACAAAAGAAATAGAATGAAAATTTTGAAGAAAGCCAGTAGAAATAAGAAAAAGTAAAGAAAATACGAAGTAATAAGAGGAAATAACACTGAGAAGGAAATATAGAGAAAACATTTAGTGGGAGAGACAGATTAAGTGGTAAAACAGGGAAGAATGATTGGACAGGAGAGAAAGAGAGTGAATGGACACAGAAAAGGGGAACAAAAATAGATGTCGTACAGAGAAGAGTGATAAAGATGCGAGGGGAAAGGGGGGGGGCGGTGAAAGAAGAGGGAAGAATGGCCAAAATGGAGCGATAAAAACAGAACAAGAAGAAGGGAGAGGGAAGAGTGCGACATGGAGTAAAGAGAGAGGGAAGGGAAGGAGGAAGGAATAAAATTGAGAGAGAAATGAGGGGAGGACGAGTCGTAAACAAGATAAAAAGAAAGAAAACGGAAAATAAAAAGTAAGGACAAAAGCAAAGACAAGGATTATGGACTTGCAAGAGAGAGAGAGAGAGAGAGAGAGAGAGAGAGAGAGAGAGAGAGAGAGAGAGAGAGAGAGAGAGAGAAAGGTCAAAGAAAGGCCAAAGAAAGACTAAAGGAAACACACAATGGAATAAATAAAACTGGATATGTGAGACGAAGAAAAGAAAGAAAAGAATTTAAGAAACAGACGAACAGTGAACCACTTAATTAACCCTTTGTCGGATGAGGCACATGTTAATTTACTCTATTTTTCAGCATCCCTACGTCAATTCAACCAACAATAATCAAACTAGTACTGAAAACTTTATCTTTGAGTTCAATATTTCAATACTAGAAGAAAATGTGCCAGTTATAAAGTCAGAGTTACAACTTTATTTTTCAGCATCCTTACGTCAATTCAACCAACAATAATCAAACTAGTACTGAAAACTTTATCTTTAAGTTCAATATTTCAGTACTAGAAGAAAATGTACTAGTTATAAAGGTTTAGTTAGTCAGAGTTACAACTTTATTTTTCAGCATCCTTACGTCAATTCAACTAACAATAATCAACCCAGTACTGAAAACTTTATCCTTGAGTTTAATATTTCAATAACAAAAGAAAGAGTGCCGGTAATAGAGGTTTAATTAGTCAGAGTTGCAGGCGATACAATACACAAGTAAACAACATTAGGGAGGCTGAAGGGTTGTTGTCATTCAGTAGTGGAGGAATAAAACAGTCTCTTAATTGCTTTGTTTTTTTTACCTTCAATCTCGAATTCTCGTATTTAACCTCTTCAGTACTGGGACGCTTTTTTTTCTTATCATGAATTTTGGGTACGATTAGACATTACATTATTTATACATTATGAACTGTCTAAGGAGGCCAAAAGATTAATGCACAGTTTTCCCTATTTTAATCCCCATATAAGTTTCTGAAACTATTTAAAATCGCTAAATAGTAATCAGAATAAATATGAATACACGTCATGGTACTGAAGGGGTTAAAGATAATCTGAAGGTATGACAAGGGAAGGTTTACCAGATAAGAGGACTTTTGATCAAGAAATTAAGATACAGACAATGGAAGTCACACCAGTATCTAGAAACGTTTTGCTCTCTCACCATCACTACTTTCCAAAGACTTTAGCTGAAGATCTCCATGTTTATAAGGGTAGTTTTATGTTTCTGGTAATAGACTGGCAAGATTTCTAATTTATCATAAGGAAAATATGTCTTGAAAACCCTGCTAGTCGTCTCTATGGCCTTGGGAAATTGTCGTGGTGAGAGAACAAGGCATTTCTGAATATGGCCGTAAATATGGCAGAAGACTACTTTGTAACTGATGATATAAGCACAAGGTTACATCAGCGAACAGATTGACGAGACAAGCCTTACACACGTCAGTATAGTATTGTCAATTGAGTGGTGTAGATAAGCTTACGTAATCTCAATAAATGAAAGATGTGGGAGTAACGCAAAATAGAGAGTGGAGAGAAATACGACAAAGAAAGAGAATAAAACCAAAAGCTGGTAATCTGGATGAATGGGACAGCTGACGGGATCGAATATTGATGAGACAAAGATGCGAGACTCCAGCTTCCTCAAGAAAGTGTCGTTTATTCTCCTCCTTCAGGTTGAAATTTGGATGAAAAAGTAGATGGAACATGTACACTAATAACGATAATTGCCAAACAGATACGAGTTCAGTTAGTTAATATAATGAACTTGCATTGTATTATTCTTATTCTTATTCTTCAGGCTGGAAAATAGATGAAGGAATGAATGAGATATATACACAAGCCAAACTAGTAACCAGGTATATATCAAAGTTGAAGGAGTTAATGAAGTAAATACTCGGTTTTATATCGGTAATGGACTGGTGATTCAGAAGAGAGCGCGCTACCTAGAGTCACAGAAATAAACGGTGCTCTTCAGGCCACGAGGGTTTTATCTTTGCCTCTCCATGCTCAGAATTACTCTCCACCCAAAATAGAAGAAACTAAAGTGCAGGTGATGTGTACTGGGCTGCTGACTCACCTGTGGGCGTGGGTGGGGCGGCAAACACACCCGCCACCAGCGCCAGCAGCACCCAGACCGCCCGCACGCCTTCCATCACGTCCACGCCGGCTCGACTCGCCCTGAGAGAGAGAGAGAGAGAGAGAGAGAGAGAGAGAGAGAGAGAGAGAGAGAGAAATAAGGTTTTGAGCCGCAGATGTGATGAAGCAATCTGTTAATACACTGTCATAGCTGTTGTTGTTGTTGTTGTTGTTGTTGTTGGTTTTAGTTGTTGTTGTTGTTATCTTTGTTTATGTGTCAGTTTGCTTGTTTTTTGTCTGTTTACATTATATCTGTATAAGAAACGAGTATTATTATTATTTTTATTAACTTTTATTAATTCACTTATTATTTTAAGAAAATTGAGTATCTGGGCAAGAAATAACTGATATACATACGCCTACACATCCACAATTTACACACATACTTATTCTATTAATTTTTTCATCCATATCTGCGGCATAAGTCTACGGTGCCAGCCTGACACGTTTGAGTAAATCGACGGAGGATGCTCGCCACCGTGTGTAAGTCTGGGAAGAACATTTACCGCCTAATTGTTTTGCCATTAGTATGAAGTGGTGTCTTGGAGTGGCTTGTACTTAGCGTAGTGTTGGTGGCCGTAGTGATAACAGGAAGTGATGAGCGTGAGAGTGTTGGTGTGCTACTGTTGTGTGATGCTGTGGTGATGATATTAGTGATGGTGATGGTGATGGTGGTAGTGATGGTAATGGTGGTGATGATGATGGTGATGATAATGATAGGGGTGGTGGCTTTACCTGTGCTCTTTCACCTGCCTGGCCTGTGGGTCTCCCATGACGACCTGACCTGGATATTGAACGATTCTGCCCCCTCCCCTGTCTTTCCCCCCGCTTTTCCTCTCTCTCTCTCTCTCTCTCTCTCTCTCTCTCTCTCTCTCTCTCTTGGCCGGGTGGCGCTGGATCAGAGGCTGCGGCGTCTAACCTCCCACGGGCTGAAGGTCACCAGCAGGAGAGGCAGCTCTAGGATCTATATTGGAACGTTATTCACTCTTTACTCTCGTGTCTTTTTTTATCTTTTTTACTCTACGGTGGAGATACTACATGGTTGGTATCTATAGCCCACACATTCTAATATTCACTCTCACTTCCTCTCCCTCTCCCTCTCCGTCTCCTCTCCCTCTCTTTCTCGCTCCTCTCTTCACCAGCGCACCTTAAAAGCACTCTCCTCTCTAATTTCCCGTTGACACAATACCGCTCGTCACGGCTGCTCCCACTCGCGCTGCCTTGTGTTCGGGTAATGTAACTGGTGACTTACAGACCGGTGATTACGCTGTCAAGGGGCGATGAGGGAGACAAGGAACGAGGGACATAAAACAAGCACGATACTTGAGAAGCAACAGTCTGGATTGGGATGAAATTGATGGGGGAATGAGATGCAGAGAAAGAGAGGGAGAGATAGAGTTTGTTTGTGTAAAGTTAAATGAAGTATTCTTTTATCTATTTTTTTGCAGAGATGTATATGTAGATCCCGAGAGAACGAGTAGGGTAAGGGAAGGTTTATATTCGTGCTTTGAGAAGGAAAAGCAGCCAAGTGTGAATACTGAAAGTGGTAGGGAAGGAGAGGAGCTGCAGTTAACTTATATGACGGAAAATAGAGACGAAATATGGAAAGATGTGTCAAGAGAGAGAGAGAGAGAGAGAGAGAGAGAGAGAACAGTGTGGAGTGAATGGATTAACAAAAAATATGGTGCAAAGATAACTTCAGACAACTGTTTATTTTTATTCGTTTATATATACTCCCTTATACTTATTTTTGCCGTAAGTGGGAAGGACGAAACTATATTAGAGGTGATGAACATGTAAGGCAACGGAATTATTAAGCTCACGGCACGCACTTCCCTTTCAACGCTCATGGTATTATGCTCACAAATAACCTCTCAGTACCCGAGGCATTACCACTTATAGACTCCTCCGATGTAAGTAATTATTATACCCGCTGTACAGTATTTTGGCGGCTTAGAAAATATTGGTAGATGAAAAACAGGTGAAGTCAGGCAATATATGGAAATGAATATGGAACACGATGAATGTCTATAAGGAAGACATGTTTAGTAAAAGGAAATGTTCAGATGAATTTAACCGCTTTAATAGTGGGACATATTTTTACAATGAGATCTGTGTACGATTAAACCATTTTATTGACATCAGGAGGGGTCTATGGATGGCAAAAGATTAATGGCCACAGTCTTCACTATTTTCATCCCTCACATGAGTTTCTTTGGTTGTATAAAGTCACCAAAAAGTAACCAGAATAAATATCAAAACGCTTCCTGGTACTGAAGGGGTTAAAGACTGTATTCTAAACAAATAAGAAAAAAAAAAACTCAGAAAAACTCTACTTAAAAGATACACTGATTTTTAAACGTATTCCTATGATCCTGGTGACAGAATTACAAGATTTTCACGCTATTAACAAGAGAAGCTATCACGAGAACCCCAGCTAGTCATCTCTATGGCATTTGATGAGTCGTGATGCGAGAACAAAGCCTTTCAGAATACGAGCAAGGAGGAAATGTCAAGAGAGGAAAAGTTCTGGGAGGAAAATGTCTTGCACTCATCGGAACTCTGTTAAAGACGATGATGTGGTGACACAGGAGGTGTTTATAAAGAGAACGGTGAGGTGGCTGGGCGCTGCTGCCGTCAGAGAGACCAGGAAGTGAAGGATGGGGAAGGTGTGTGTACGTAGGTGTGTGTGACGAGACTCGGGGAACAAGTACGTTATTTTCTTCGATGTGTGTGTGTGTGTGTGTGTGTGTGTGTGTGTGTGTGTGTGTGTGTGTGTGTGTGTGTGTGTGTGTGTGTGTGTGTGTGTGTGTGTGTGTGTGTGTGTAAAAACGACAGCTACGACTAGTGAAACGGCAACGTATTAACTGATCCTAGAACAAAAAAAAAACACACACACACACACACACACACACACACACACACACACACACACACACACACACACACACACACACACACGAACTCTATACAACAAGAAGCAACAACAATCAACACACAGGCAACACCAACTCACTAAACACCCTCCAACACTGCAGCCACGGACGGAGGGACAGACTGGGTGACTTGCACGCTGGCCTTGCTGAACAGAATCCAACACTGTAGTAACCTGACCTTTCCTGTATCACCCTTCAGGTTTTCGTTTCACCAATAGTTACAGGAGGTCAGGAGGCTGTTCTACTCTGCTTGGTAACGTAGAGTAAGGTCAGGAAGGTCAGGAGGTTAGTTAATATGGTTTTAGTTTAGTTTATATTTAAGGTCTTATTCTCTATCTCTCTATTTTTTCTTTCCTCCATCTTTTCTTTCGTTTCTCTATTTTTATTTTCTTCTCCTTATTTTTTTATCTCCCTACCTTCTCTTTCCTCCATCTTTTCTCTCCTTTCTCTATTTTTATCTTCCTTTCCTGTTTTTTTATTTCCCTACCTTCTCTTCCCTCCATCTTTTCTCTCTTTTCTCTATTTTTACCTTCCCTTCCGTGTTTTTCTTCTCTATTCTCTATTTTCCTTTCCCTAACTTGTTATTTCCTTTTTTTTTCATCTCCGCATCTTCCTCTCTTTTTTCTCTCTCATTTTGTTATTTCTTTATTTTATCCTTTCACTTCCCCTCTCTTTGCTTCCTATTCGTACCTCTGATTCTAGTCTTTCGTTCTCTCTCTCTCTCTCTCTCTCTCTCTCTCTCTCTCTCTCTCTCTCTCTCTCTCTCTCTCTCTCTCTCTCTCTCTCTCTCTCTCTCTCTCTCTCTCTCTCTCTCTCTCTCTCTCTCTCTCTCTCTCTCCATTCCCCAAACTTGAAAATTTTTCTCTCTCCCTTCACATTTCAGAAAAAAAGTTAACTTGTGGTGTTGTATTGCATGGTCGTGTCTCTCCTCAACACATTAATGGTGAAGCTACAATGTTTGTCTAATAAGTCAAGAGTTTCAGTGCAACAGTAGACGCTTTCCGGAGATCATTTCACCGTATGTTAGCTTGTAGTGGATTCAAGATATTGAGAGAGAGAGAGAGAGAGAGAGAGAGAGAGAGAGAGAGAGAGAGAGAGAGAGAGTGTGTGTGAGAGAGAGCATAAGTAGCTGTAGCCGTCACTAAAGTGTAGGCCGTGGCTCCCAAACACCTGTTGAGTGTTTACTTCTGCATTACGAGTCTTCCCCTGACTGTCACCACCACTTCTACAGTGTAGTGACGTCACATGACTTGCTGTGTGAGGCAAGGAGAGTTGACTTGAAGAGCAGAACGCCAGTGCCGTGTATCACCTACTGGTGATGTGGCCAGGATGGAAAACACCGTCCTCCGTCAAAAAGATTTCAAAGTAATTCAGAGGCTACAGCTCCGTTCAACGGTAAATTGCCTAATAGTCAGTTAGGTGCTGCCATCTGTAATTGGAGTATTTAATGGAACATTGCTCTCTGTGGACAAACGTCCAATTTAATTTTATTACAACATCGCCATCTGAATGAAAGTTGGTTTTGAACCAAGAGAATGGCACTGCCATATTTCTTTATACAGGTCATTGTCGTCTGACAGCAAGATCTACATGACGCTGAAAAGCAACCCAAGCATTTTTGGTTATCGATCTACTTCATTGCGGTACTCCGTCATCTGTCGCCATGGAGTGTGATCGTGGTGTGTGTGGGCGGTGAGTGTGGTGGGGCGTGGTGGGAGAGGCTCAGCTCACTCGGGGTTAGTTGCATAAGCATCTCGTGTAGACATAGGCACGGCTACAGCTTTTATAAACCCTCGGTCCCTATATGACGTAAAAACAGCTACAAATATTCATGTTGGCGCCGCTTCATGACTCGCCACTCCCTAATGCCATGCACCCTCAAGAGGTAATGCAGTGCACGCAATGGTACACTTATCTCAGTTAAGTCTTGGCTGGCCTGAAGTGAGTCTAGACGAGCTTCGGTGGCGTGCATGCAACACTGGCGGCGGTGAGAAGCGAGTCGTAAAATGCCAGTGAATGGTAATGACAGACCGTGCATACATTTGCTGGGAGAGACCACCACCACCACCATCCCCTCCGTATTGACGCGGGAGTGGCGGCGTGGAAAGGGGCGTGCATAGCCAGGGTCATGGGGCGTTGCAGGGTGTGGTTGTATGAGTGTTGATTGGACTGAAGATGAAGGGAAAAACAAGCGTGTGTCTGCCGTGAATGCTGTATGTGAGGCTGCGGTGTGTGAGTGGAGGGGAATGGTAAACAGAAGCGGGACGTGCGGCGTATAGAGGATGAAAAGGCTGACAGAATTTATAATAAACAATATAGAAGGAGTGCGTCTGGAAGGAAACAAAGGAAACAATACTCGTAGGAAAGAAGTACAATTATATATTAGATACGAACGTTTTATGGAGTAAACTGGAAAGAAAACTGATTATATTATATATGATTGTGGAGTAACAGTGCTGCTCTGATGATATGCATCAATACATGCATAATAAATTAGTATGTATAGAAGAGAATCGCATGAATACTGATGGGCTGGGCTGGAGTGAGCTCTGATGGATTCATGGATTATATACGAAACCAATATGGAAAGGAGCGTCGAAAGTGGAGTTATGACTAGACGTAACCTTGAAGAACACACTGTAGTAATGAAGGAAAAGAGAAAAACACGATAATACAGGAAGCCTGGAAAGAAAGTTCACCAAAATACGTAACTTGGGAGATACGAAGTACAAGAAATATATATAGAATAACGAAATAAGTATGGGAAAGTCAAACGAAAGCTGCGAATCTACTAACACATAAACGAGTAAGTCATAGTTTAAAGTAAATAAAAATAGCACCATAAAAAACCCATATAAATCTGTAAGGCTAATATATAAAAGTGACGTAATTGGTATGATTTAAAGTTAGTTCAACACGGATGGGGAAAAATACTGGAAGGAAAGTCACGGTGGAGACGGAGGAGATGAAAGCATGAAGGTTCTGAGTGTGATTAAGTGAGTGCTGAGAGGAAGGGTGGTGGCGTGAATAGTCTTTGAAGTCACTTGAGGAACTACTTACATAATTGCATGATCCAGAGAGAGAGAGAGAGAGAGAGAGAGAGAGAGAGAGAGAGAGAGAGAGAGAGAAACATTGTGCCTCATTCACATCCCGACACGATCCAACATCAGCCACACCTTAAAATTTGATACAACAACGCGATCCTTCTCACTTCTTCCAAGCAACACCAGCTTTCGAGTGTTGCGCCTCACTGACAACACATTCAGCATCACAATCCGTAAATAAGAACCAAATGTAGATAAGAATTAGATGTAGATGTATGAATTAATTGATAGATAAAAGTATACCACGACTTTTTTCTTTGATCAGTCGCCTTCCCAGTAACAAGGCAACAATAATTGATGTACTCGTGCTTCTTCACCATTGACAGTCTCGCCGCCCCTCAAACTTTTCATTCTATATATTTTAAAGATTGTTATAATATTGTTGAGTAGTGAAAGCAACATCATTAATATATACTGAGAGAGAGAGAGAGAGAGAGAGAGAGAGAGAGAGAGAGAGAGAGAGAGAGAGAGAGAGAGAGAGAGAGAGAGAGAGAGAGAGCTATGTGAAAACACTAATAAGATACTTACCTGATTATGTTAGTGTTGTTACCTTCTTAACACTTGCCGTGCTTTCCAGACACACCAACAGTAAGAGATGAGACTGGCGATGCTGGGAGGACCTGCTAGGAGTGGCTGACGGAGGCACGGGCAGGGGACACCACCGTGGCCAACTGCGGCGTCGTAGGGACTGACAACGTCCTCAGGCGCCGCACCTTCCTAGAGCAGTGTGATCGATCCGTGGCCGTGTGGGAGTATGTCGAGGTAGGCTGCGGCTGGTTTTGTCGCTCTTTACAGCCGCTAAACATATGGGTACATCATCAAATTGTCTTGCCTTTCTTGGCCTCCTCTAGTTCCTCTCTGTCTCTCAGTATTCACTTGTACTTGACGGCGCCTCGCACGCTGGAACTTCATACATTGTTGGTACTTGGGCAAACTCAGATTGTTGTTTTGTTTGTTTTGGTTAAGCGAGGGCGGCTCATGAGTTTGTTGTTGTCACGTTGTGGTAAAGCTCAGTCTTTTCCTTCCTCTTCGTCGCCAAGTATGCAAAGCTAAAAGGGAGGTTGTTGTTTGTTCGCTTTTGTATACTTCTTTAATGCCGATGTTTGATTTCATTCATGGTGATATAAAAGAAAACGCAGGAGTGATGCAATCAGAGAAAACCTAACTTTACCTAATGCACTGATTCTTCAAGGACACGCAACTTTCAAACGCGATTTTTCTTCCTCCATTTTTTTTTTTTTTTACGTTGAAAATTTGCAGCTCCAGATTTCCGTCTTTCAGTGAAGACTCACTTTCATCAGAGAGTTACAATGACTAAAGTTGTTCCGAGTTGCCGCTAGTGTAGCTTTTCTGTAGTCATCTATAGTATAAGACACTTAGTAGGATGCATCCCTACATCCTCCTCTCCCTCAGCTCCCGCTTCTTCCCAAGATAAGTTTGAAGCCATGAAACATTCCTTCCTCCTCCTCCTCCTCCTCCTCCTCCTCCTCCTCCTCCTCCTCTTCCTCCTCCTATGTACACTGTGAAAAATATATGGAAATGTATTCACAATGAATATAGATAATTTTATGAAGAAATCGAACACACACACACACACACTCACAAACACACACACACACACACACACACACACACACACACACACGATGGAAACTAATTTTTCATGTATCTCTTACCGAGACAATTATATTTATACGATGTATTTTAAAACAATTGTCAATATCACAGCCCGTTTAGTTGTTATTGGTATAGTTCGATGGTGGTGGTGGTGGTGGTGGTGATGATGGTGGTGGTAGTGGTTACTGTCATAATATTCAGAAACTCACTCTCTGCTCCCACACCACGACAGTGCTTCAAAATACGGACTATGATAGACTCGTAATCTGAAACACCTCCGCGCTTCACCTTTACATTCAAAACACTCCGCAGAAAGTTACATAGGTATTGAACGCCTTTTTATCGTTCTAGTGACAGGTTGATAAGGTTTTAACGTTATGAATAAGAGAAACATTCGTAAAAACCTGGCTGATCATCTATGTGGCCTTTGAAAACCGTAGGGAGGCAAAGCGTCTCAAGAAAGCAGACCCAACTAGCGCCTGGTGAGGGTGACTTCATGTGGTGGCCTGCACGATGCACCCCATGACTGCTGGAATCCCTCTTTTCATGACGCATCCCCAAGGCCACTTCCCTACATGCCAGTGTGCGCTTCTCTGCCTGCTTTCCTGTTTCCCTGCCTGCCTGCCTGCCTGCCTGCCTGTCTGTCTGTCTCCTTGCCTGTCTATCTGTCTCCCTGCCCGCCTGCCGGTCTCCCTTCCTGCCTGCCTCCTTGCCTGCCTATCTCCCTGTCTGCTTGCATGTGTCCCTGCCTGTCTGCCTGTCTCCCTGCCTGCCTCCCTGTCTGCCTGTTCCCCAGCCTGTCTGTCTGTCTCTCTGTCTGCCTGCCTGCTGCCTGTCTCCCTGCCCGCCTGTTTCCCTGCCTGCCTGTCTGTCTCCCTGCCTGTCTGTCTGTTTCCCTGCTTGCCTGTCTGTCTGTCTCCCTGCCTGTCTGTCTGTTTCCCTGCTTGCCTGTCTGTCTATCTACCTGCCTGTCTGTCTGTCTACCTGCCTGTCTATGTGCGCGTCAGCCTTACGTGTGTTCATTATTTTATTCTCTACTTATTTGTTTTTATCAGTTTTCAGTTTGTTTTTCTTTGTTTGTTTTTAATTTTTCTTTTTCTTTTGATGGTGGTGTTGGTATTCATTATTTTACTCTTTACATTTTTGTTTTTATCCATTTTCAGTTTGTTTCCTTTCCTTGTTTTTAATTATTTTTTCCTTTTTTCTTTTGATGTTGTTGTTGTTGTTGTTGTTGTTGTTGTTGTTGTTGTTGTTGTTGTTGTCCTTGTTGCTTTTATTATTATTATTATTACCACTACTACTACTACTACTACTACTACTACTACTACTACTACTACTACTACTACTACTACTACTACTACTACTACTATTGCTATCATCATATTGTTATTTATTCCACCCAATGTAAGTATATATTTTTTCTACATTCTGCTCAATCCTGTAAATAGAGTCTCGCCAAGCATCACACTCACAGATTACCAAAGAACATTCGAGACGTAGACACATATACCTTCGGGTATCTAGTCCTCTTTGTCATATTATCGACGTGTTTGGGCAGTTGCCTAATTGTAACTGTTTTGTATGTGTATGTGTAATATGACAATAAACAAACAAACATCTAAACATCTAAAAACGTATTAAGCCAAGAACAGAAGAATACAACTAACAAGAACAAGAAATATACAGAAAAGTGGGAGCCGATACAAAGACATTTAACCCCTTTAGTACTGTGATGGATTTTTACCGTGAGTTTTGGGTATGATTGGACGATTTTATGTGCATTAGGAAGGGTCTGTGGAGGTAAGAAGATTAGTGGTCAATCTTTACTATTTCAGTCTCCCACCACTTGAGTTTCTGAAGCGTTATAAAATCGCTAAACAGTAACCAGAATGAATGTAAAAACACGTCCTGGTAGTGAAGGGATCAAGCCAAGAACAGAAGACTACAACCAAGAAGAACAAGAAATATACATAAAAGTGGGAGCCGGTACAAAGGCATTTAATCCTACGCCCACTACCGGACTGGATTGGGTGGGTGTGATATCACCGAAGATTCCGATAAACTTTCTTTGTGTGTCATTTATATGCGTGAACGTGCATCAGTGTAGAGGTGAGAGCAGTAAAGTGGTGGATGTGGTGGTGGTGGTGGTGGTGGTGGTGGTGGTGTCGCCGTGAAGTGTGCAGCACCACCAACACAATCGTAATGGTGAAGCTGTTTGGTTGGAAATAGTCTACTTAATAGTCAACATTTTCTTTTGTATTTGATTTTAGTTTCACGTTCAATGTTTTGCCATGGCTAGCTGGATAGATTAATGTCCCGAGATATAGAACAAAAAAGATGCAGTCTAGACACACTTATAATGCAACACTTCTCCTCCTCCTCCTCCTCCTCCTCCTCCTCCTCCTCCTCCTCCTCTTTCTTCATCTCCTCTTCCTCCTCCTCCTCCTCCTCCTCACGAATAATGATATTTAAAAGTTAAACATAAAAACACATCACACACACACACACACACACACACACACACACACACACACACACACACATAAATAAGTATGTGTTGCTATTGTTGTTGCTGCTGCGACGCCCTTTTTGGTCAGATCCTGTCACTTATCACGTGTGTGTGCCGCACGCACGGCCCTGCAGCGGAGTGTCGCATCCTGTCCGATACCAAGCTTTATAATCATCTGAATTCCGTACAGTACCTTTCATAACACTGTAAGGCGCCCTCCAGATTTTTTTTTCACTCACAGCTCTAGAGGTTAGTGGCTGACATCAAACCGATGTGTGTGTGTGTGTGTGTGTGTGTTCACGGTCGCCTGTTGGTTACCCAGCCAGGTATTTACCTAGTTGTAGTTTTACAGGGCCTGGGCTTTATGCTCGTGTGGTCCCATCTCCATATCTACACTTATCCAATTTTTCTTTAGGTGTGTGTGTGTGTGTGTGTGTGTTTACCTACTATAGTAGTTGTATTGTACAGGGTCCGAGCGGGTTTCATAGTGTCCTGTTTCCATATTTCCATTTATCTAGTTTTTCTTTAAGTCATGCACACTGTGTGTGTGTGTGTGTGTGTGTGTGTTTCACTGTATGATCTGTTACCCTACGGAACGAGCTCAGAGCTCATTATTTCCGATCTTCGGAACACACACCGGGACAACAAGGTCACAACTCCTCGATTTACATCCCGTACCTAGTCACTGCTAGGTGAACAGGGGCTACACGTGAAAGGAGACACACCCAAATATCTCCACCCGGCCGGGGAATCGAACCCCGGTCTTCTGGCTTGTGAAGCCAGCGCTCTAACCACTGAGCTACCGGGCGTGTGTGTGTGTGTGTGTGTGTGCGTGCGTGTGCTTCCTCCTCCCACTACTCCTCCTCCTCCTCCTCCTCCTCCTCCTCCTCCTCCTCCTCTACCCACACTAATGTCATCACTATGAATCATAGTGGAGATAAATGCGAGATAAATGCGTTATTTGGGTGAAGCGACTGCTTTAAAAAAAAAATAAGTAGATAAAAATAATAACGATGGTTATATATATATACATATATATATATATATATATATATATATATATATATATATATATATATATATATAGAGAGAGAGAGAGAGAGAGAGAGAGAGAGAGAGAGAGAGAGAGAGAGAGAGAGAGAGAGAGAGAGAGAGAGAGAGAGAGAGAGAGAGAATGGAAGTAACAATAATCCTGTCCTGGAACAGACTTTACGATAAAAAAAAAAAAGAGATTGTCTCGTAGATCTTATTATAAAAACAATTTAAGGAGAAATCCAGAAAGTGGCAACTTTAGCTTGACTCGCCTGTATAGCCGAGATGTGTATTCACCTGCGCCCGGAACACTGGGAAGAGAACATCGGAACACCAGGAGAGCCAAACAGTACACATTAGAAAGAGTGAATCGTAACGCACTGGCATCCATAGACTATTACTCGTAACACCACCCTGCTGCAACCTTCACAGTCCTGGCGGTGTGTAGTGAGCAGTGGGAGTGACAGTGAGTCGCCGCCAGTTTTCTTTCGCGGGCTGCCCAACACTTCAGTTGCAGGTAGGCTACAATGAGCTCTTCTTCAATTACAAGTGTTTCCATCACAAGCAGCGTTAGCCAGTGACTCAATGAGCCAGTGTCCAAGGCGCTCTTCGTGCAGAGATGATGCTACGCGCTTTATGGCTTTCTAATAAACCTTATGCACTCACTGCCTTATATATGTGTTACTTACAATAGCTTAGTGATAATAAAGGTAACTACAACTAAGGAAATGACGAGGATGATAATATTATGGTAAACGATGTACACACTTTTTGGCCCATATTCTGAAAGGCTGTGCTCTCTCCCCACGACTGTTTTCAAAGGCCACAGTCCAGATGAATAATATATCGTGTGTCTCAAGATTATTTATCCTTTTAATGATATAGGTATCATATCAATATGCAACTAGACCCTTAAAAATAGTTTTGACAACCCGTGTGATTGTGAAGCCCAAGGACCTTCTCAGAGTATATGGTTCTAATAGGCTCACAGCGACAGGTGCGCTTATGTTAGGTACACTGGAGTTGCTTTGTTAAATAAGCACTGTGACGTGTTAACTTTTTAACACTTTTTTGTGAGTGGGATGTCCAAAAAAAGAATAGGAAAATATTACTCCATTAACTTGTTCGCCTCGTCCTTACTCGTCTGTAATTGATTTATTGATCCTGGAGTCAATAAAGAGGTTTAAATAAGTGACTTTTTATCTCGTAATTTTAAGATGTACGTGTGAAAGCAGATTTATTTGAATTCTCATCGATAGAACAGTACTAGTATCATTGACATAGATCGTCTGCTGTCAAAAGGCGGCGAGAGTAACCGATAAATCCTACTGGAACTTCGGCACCTATGCTAACACTACGCAGCATTGTTACGGATTAACTTGGAGAAAATAATTACTTTTTACACACATGGTGATTTACGATAAATAAAGACTTTGCTAATATTCCAAACTATGAGGAGGGTGATGTAAACAAAAGAAGGTCGAGCACTCTGGCCACGTCTTGGTCAATAGTACGGGTTCTGTGACAGTCACCTCGTCCTCATGAGGAAATGGTAAATACATCGCTGTAGGACACACATTCAAGGTGAGTGACCCATCCTGCCACAGCCTGAGCCAGCCAGCAGTACAGCAGGCACAGCACAAACCAGTTATGCACGGTAGTTACAGAGAAATAGGGTGCTGTTATGTGGTGGGCTGTGTCAAGGGGCTGTGGCCTACTGTGTTTCCCTTTCTCCTTTCACTTCCTCCTTTCTTGTAGGTCAGATTGGTTGCTTTTCTCGTGACTAACCAGGGAGGGAAAGCATAGGGCGTGAAGTGGGTGGGAAAGGTTGAAGAAGTGTGTGGGAGGTGGGCGTGTAGGAGTACTTTTTTCCACGGCCGATATTGGAGGGTGTGTGAATGTGTACGGCTGGCATGTACACCTCTTATTGTATTAAAAGTACGTGTTGTTTTACTCATGCAATGCTTAGGGTGGCGGTAGAAGCGTTAGTCAGGACAGAGGTGTGTGTGGATGGCAGTGGTTAAGCCCTGTCTTGGTTGAGGGTGAGGTGTGCAGGGTAGCAGGTGGTGTGCCGGTGGCGGCGGGGACAAGGGCATCATGTTGACACGCCCCCCATCGCCACCGCACAGACACACCAGGTACAAACCAACACAACTCCAGCAAGTATATGTACCTTACACATCAATCTCTTACAGACACCTGACCCAGTTATGTACACCCAACACACAACTGTCCTTACATATCCAGTGTTTTGGTGCTTATAACCAGCATTTCTGTCTAAGGTCATGAATGCACTTATTGTACGTGTTTTAATGTGATAACCATTTGACTGCCACTTGATACACCTTTCCCTCATTACCAATAACTCTGAGACCTTACTAGTTCTACAGCCACACCCAATCTTTAAGCTGGGGAAAAGTTGCAAAATGTATGGTTTTTCATTCCTAACTTCATGAGATGCTTAGAAAGACTTCACACATTGCTTCTCGTGCTTCTAATTGTTTCCTGTCACGATGAAAGGGTTAAGAATACTGGTTATATTGGAAATGTGAAACTTGTCTCCTCTTTCTCCTCAGTGTGTTACACCTCTTTATTAGGGCACCATCTTAGCACTGATAGGCCAGAGAAACCACAAGTAAGGAAAAGACTTTAGCTGCCTCATAACACTCTTGTAGGTTTGGCAGGAAAGCCTCCAAGGCTAGCATAATGTGAAATGAAGTTGGGTTGAGTTTGATTTTTTGCGTACGCAAGACTGAAATATGCAAGTAGTGGCACTGTCGCAACATAGCATGACGTTGAGTGTCCAGGAGAACAAGATCACTAATTCTTTATTGAAAAGACCTGCTACATTATACATTTATTCTTTAATTGACCGACCAGCCATATTATATTATATTTTATGTGTTTGTGTGCATGTAATAATTTTTACATATTTTCAACAGATGGCTGACCCGTGGGTGGTAACACCCGGTGAACGAACAAAGCATGAAGAACAGTTCAAGACCCTGCGGCCTGTGGGGGGCTATATTACTGGAGAGCAGGCCAAAGGTTTCTTCCTCCAATCCAGGCTTCCCCCACCTGTACTCGGCATCATCTGGTAAGAGTGTGCCCAGGCATCATTGTGCTCATAAGATAGTCTTTTAATTTAGAAAAATACTAAGAATTTAAAAGTAAGGCAAACTATTCTGTATTATACCTGACCACTGATTGCTTACTAAACTGTCAGACGAGCACTTACTATTTTGAATTTGAAGATTGTATACCATTAAAGGAAACTAAGAAATACATCATAAGTATCGTGGAACCTGACAGATAAGATGCACATATCCCTGATGTTTGTCAGGTTCTCAATCAGTGTTGACTCGCGTACTGTACATATGGAATTAAAGTGTTCCTTTCAAAACTGTGATGATAATGCAGAAGATTTTATAGTATCTTTTATTCCACATTGAATAAGATTATGACAACATATTTTTTTGCTTGAAGGGCACTGTCTGATGTGGATGGAGATGGAAAAATGGATCTACATGAGTTCAGTATTGCATGCAAGCTGATCAACCTCAAGTTAAGAGGGTTCACTCTGCCATCAACCCTGCCAGCATCCCTCAAACAGTCAGCCTGTGTTGGTGTTGGAGGGGCACCAGCTCCAGCTCCAGCTCCTGTGGGTAAGTAAAGGCATCAGTGATTTTTACTGTGCATGTCTGCTTAATGGGAGGGAAATGAGATGATTGAACAAGGTAATGCTGGTGGAAAACTTTATTCTTGGTGCTTGTTTTTATCAAAGCTTAATTAATTCTGACGAATGATAACTTCTTTGAATTAATTGTGATGTCACCCATCATCAAGATTCAATTCTCTTTAAGAATAACTCTTACCATTGTAGCTAGGTAACATAGTATATACAGTATGCACATACACACACACACACACACACACACACACACACACACACACACACACACACACACACACACACACACACACACACACACACACACACGTAGTGTAGTGGTTAGCATGCTCGACTCACAATTGAGAGGGCCAAGTTCAAGTCCCGGGGCGGCGAGGCAAATGGGCAAGCTTCTTAATGTGTAGCCCCCTGTTCACTTAGCAGTAAATAGGTACGGGATGTAACTTGAGGGGTTGTGGCCTTGCTTTCCCGGTGTGTGGAGTGTGTTGTGGTCTCAGTCCTATCTGAAGATTGGTCTATGAGCTCTGAGCTCGCTCCTTAATGGGGAAGACTGGCTGGGTGACCAGCAGGCAACTGAGGTGAATTACACACACACACACACACACACACACACACACACACACACACACACACACACACACACACACACACACACACTAAAATACAGTATCACATACATTATTGTGTTTTTATGGTACTTTCTTTTATGATTACAAGCCATTACATTAAGTTGAAGTATGTTGAGATTTGAGAATTATGGTTTAATAGTGATGAAATATGGAAATGTTACAAATACACTCATGAATGACATTTGAGTATTTTGGCATTCATTGTTGTATTTTATGATAGTGAATATTTTCTGAAATGAAAATTTTGATTAATTTGATGAAACTAAAATTAGGATCTTCACTTTCTGTTTTTATGGAGTTTCTTTGCAAACTCTGCTCTGCCATGCTATTTCATTGTTTTCTTTTTCACCCATTCCATCACTGATTACGCCACACCACCACTCACACCACAACACTCAACACACTCATTGTTCTGAACTCTTCATCGAGTCACTCAACATCCCCTTCTCAGATCATTCATATCCACAGCAGGCACTCATGATTGTTGTGGCTTGTTTCACATGCAGGACTCGGACCTGTGCATATATGTAGCTGGAACACATAATTATACTTGTCCCCAACAGTAAGAATTTTGACCTGAGTTTTAGCATTGATACTCATTAGAATAGCAAGATAGAGAACTGGTGAGATTTTGGAAGATGGTGTGTTACACCAAGCTGTGGCCTTGTGGACATATTTAGTTGTATAAAATGGATGACAGGAAGTAGCAGAGAGAAATTCTCAGATTTTTTTTTTTTTTTTTAAATTTACTCTTGTAATTCTGATTGAAAATTTTCATTAATGGCTGGGGTTAGCCATATTTACCTGTCAGTGTGACTGAAAATATTAGAAGCAGACAATTCAGGTAAAATGTTCAGTTGATTGCATCAATCTCATCTTGCATGTTTTTATTTTTTTTTTTTTTCAGGCATACTTTATATTGTCTGTCTGTCTGTTTGTCTGTCTGTCTGTCTGTCTGTCTGTCTGTCTGTCTATGTCTGTCTGTCAGTCAGTCAGTCAGTCAGTCAGTGTTTTACACCTAGCCATACCATGTGATGTACAAGTATCATACTTGGCATGGGAATTTCCTATAGGATCAAGAACTCAACACACATGGGATCTAAAGTCAATAGATTTTTTTTTGTTATTGTTATTTTATTTGTTATTTTTTCATTGGTTAGTGAAACAACTGTGGTTAGTGAAACAACTGGTCTGAACTCAATGATGGCTCTTGCTATTGAGAGAATGTGTCTCCATTGATAGAATGACTTGAGGGCAAATAGGTAAAACATGTATTTAGACATTTCATTGATACATTGTTTTAACAATTTATAATCATATTATAAATTTCCTTTGTTTTCCTCCACTATCTCTATTTTTCTTCTGCCTTAGTATCATTTATTGGCATCTGTTGGATTATTTTGAACCTTCATATCACATTGTCCAACATAAAACTTTTAAACTAATTCATCAGTAGTCTGTCATGGAGATGTGTCAGGAACTATTTTGTGTGCAGGTGCCACCAATGGAGTTAAAAAAAAAGATTATTATTACTTGATTTTTATGAACAAAGGATGAGTATGTTATCTGCTAATGTTAGCTGCTTGTTTGGCTGAAGTGATGCATACTGTGTGAATGACTTCTTTATAATTTTAATGTCTATCGTGTTCTTAGCTTATTTATGTTTCTTGCTATGAGTGGGGTGGAATTGGTTATCTTTGGATTCTACATTTTTTTTTAGAAGTGTCTTCAAATTATCATGAATGTCAGGCAAAGTGTAATGCAGAAGTGGTAGTATTAGTATTACTAAGTAATTGTAGTAATAGTAGTAGTAGTAGCTACAGTCTAGTTTATGCTGACAGTCATTCTTGGGAACTTTTTCAAGGGAATGGCCTTGCACCTCTCTCTCTCTCTCTCTCTCTCTCTCTCTCTCTCTCTCTCTCTCTCTCTCTCTCTCTCTCTCTCTCTCTCTCTCTCTCTCTCTCTCTCTCTCTCTCTCTCTCTCTCTCTCTCTCCCTCCCTCCCTCCCTCCCTCCCTCCCTCACTGCTATTCCCTAGTGTGCAGTCAGCCCCTAGGTGGTTACCTATACCTACTACCACTCAGTGCCACAGGGTTTTCCCATTGATTGAGTGTTTATCATTCTTAGTGGGCTGGAGGGCAGCTAGTAAAATGTAACCACCATATATTGTTCACTGATATGTTGCATAATTTGGATGTCAATCACGTCAGCCAGGTACAAGCTGTCACAATGAAAAGATGTCTGTCCCAGCTGTCTTTCCACCCCAATAGAAGGACTGAGATAGTTGATGGGTAAAAAGATTAACTCAAGAGTTTCATTGAATTCTGCCAAGGTATTCTTTTTGTCTCCAGATGATGCCATTTGCCTCCCTAAACAACTTTTAAATCAGGGAAACAACATTATGCCAAGCAAAACTGCTAAGTGTGGATGCAACACTGAGAAAGGCAGTGGTTGTCATTATAGCATATTATTGAACACTGATGGTGATGAGGGGAAGTGTGTATGTATGGGACAACTTCATAGCCAGTCCTGAGACTCACGTAGGGCATCTAGTATGTGCCTCTTTATTCCTTGCATGTTTAAATGACAACAAGAAGGATGGGATAAGGTGACTGGTGAGGACCTCTGTATGTGTGCTCTCATAATGAGGCAGTGTGTAGGATGACTGTTTCTTCGTAAATCTTGATGTAGACACCTTATCATGGTTAATCCATTTTTAAGGGAATGTAAGCCTTGTATGTATTTTGCTAATGTGTTGAGGTTATTACATAGTGAGGATTGTGAATGACTGATGGACATGGAATGAAAGAGAAAGATCAAGTATTCAAGCTCTTTTCAGTCATCTGAGAGGTGCTTGTGACATGAATAGAGTGGATGTTGATGTTAAAAGGAGTATGAAAGGCTTGATATGTCTAGTAAGGGAGAATGAACAGCCTGTGGAGTGGTTGAGATGAAAAACAGTATTGAAAATAATGTTTACATGGAGGGAATGTATGAGTGTGGTATGATGAGAGTGGTATGCAAGAGCAGCAAAACTTTTGTGAGTGGAAGAAGTTCCAATAGAATTTTACTAAAATGTATCGGAATGGTTCAGAAAGAATTAGGCATTTGGAGTCTGCAAGGATGAAGTGCATAGACAGTAGTAAGGGAAGGTTAAGGTTCTTTTGGCATGGAATTCCTATGAGAGAATTCCAAGAAATAGATGCCAGTAAAATGTGTTTTAAAATAATCAGGCTTGCAATACTTATTGAGGACATGAGTTCCAGTATTTCAATTCAAAAAGTTTTAACTGATCATTGTGAATTTTGTTAAGGTGACTGCATCATGAGTGCATTTGCTTTAAAGTGCCAAATGGAGTGCTGCTGCCTAATGATGCACCATCTATTGTTGTTTTTACCCTATGCATTGACTTGCAACTGTACTAGTGTTGATCCCTGAGTATCTTGTTGATTTCTCTAGGCCCTTCTGCTGCCTCTGGGCCTGTTTCCACTGGAGGGGCTGCTGGGTTTGGGATTGCAGACCTTACTGCTTGCAGTAATGGTTTGTCACTCACATCAGCAATATCTTCTGGTCCCATTGTGTCAACTGTGGTTGTATCGACTTCTGTACCTACCCCTGCTGCTCCCATTTCGGCTCCTATTTCTGTACCTCCTGTCTCAGCCCCTGGTGACTCCAGCGAGGTGTCATTGTCTCTTGCACCAGCTTGTGCTGATGCCCCGGCTGTGATCTCTGCACTTGGTGTGGCAACAGTTCCACCTTGCTTGCCTAGCTCTGTCCTGGTGACAGTGCCCGGCACGGTTCCTGGACTGTCGATTGGACCAAATATTATTCCAGAAGCATCAGTGAATGTGGTACCAGGTATTATACCTGTTTCAGCAGCATCTTGTGTAATTCTTGGAGTATCAGCAGGGGCTGGGCAGGAGTCAGTGACTGCAGCTGTTCCTACAGCTGTCCGTAAGTCTTATTTTCATCACTTGCATGTCATAGAGCATGCTCAGAGTTTACTGGTAGTGACTTTACTTTTATCACATTTGAATATACCAGCACATACAGAATACTTCAAGGCCATACATTTCTATTTTCCTATTAGAATATTGTACAGTACGTATCTACATATTTTCACATCACAGGAACTAAGAAATCCTTTTAATAATCTCATTAATTTAACAAATAAAAAAATTAAATGGAGATTATTATGAAAAAAAAATAATAATGAATTGAAAGTAAATGCCATGGTTGATAGAAAAAAAAAAAATAAATGAAATAGATATAAAAGATACATGGAGAACTATTTTGTAATAAGTACTGTGAGATGTATCAGAAAGTTGCAAGATTGTATTAATAAGAAGCAAATGCCATACCTGACCTAGGCATCACTGGTGACTCCCTTCCCACCTGCACTGTGTGGTGATGCTTTGCTGCCAAACCTTGCTTACAATGCTCTCCTCAAGTCTTCTGTGTCATTTACACACCCATGCAGTGATCTGTGGCTCATAAAGAAATTTTTATTATCATTATTATATTATTATTATTATTATTATTATTATTATTATTATTATATGATTATTATTATTATTATTATTATTATTATTATTATTATTATTATTATTATTATTATTGTCATCACCGTCATCATCATCATTGTTGTTGTTATAATAATAATTATTATTATTATTTTCTTTAATTATATTATATAACATCTGTAATTTACATTGGATCTCCCAGATATTTTCAAAATCTTGAGAAAGAGGAAGTTATTTAATCAATTATGATGAATAGGAGAATGAATCAAGGATTGTGTCAGAGACCGTTGAACATCTTAGTACAGCTTTCATTTGTGATACACCTGTGTGAGATGGGTGGTGCAGATCTCTTCAGGTGTCACAATTAATAACATTCTTGCTCTTGGTTGCCTTTGGTTGCTGCATGTGCATAGCTGATTTGCTTTCTTCTTTCACAACAAAGACTCTCATACATTTTTATCACAACTTGCAAATTTAAGATAAAAAAAAAAATAATGGACACATTTTTTTTTCTTTGTAAAGTTTTGATACTGCTGACCTTAATCAAATTGTTGAATTAATTCCTCTGTATTATATTTTTCAGTCTAGGTTATACAGTGTTGTATGAAATGTTGACTCCAAAGTACGCTAAACATAGTCAGTGTAGTGATTTGAGCTTGAGGGTCAGAATGCAGTGTGTGGATATGACCATGTTAGCAGGTTACTGACAGTCACTGGAAAGATAAGCATTGTGGAAAGCAGATATGGTAATGATAAAGTCCTGTTGGAGTTGAGAATGGAGGATTCTTTATTGTTTTTTATTGTTTGAGCTGTAGATAATTTGACATTGAGAAATCAGTTTGTAGGTTTAGTTTAGAATTATTATAGTGTTGAGTTCAGTTCCTTATGTTTAATTTTTGCGAGATGTGTATGTTTCTCCTTCCAGTCAGTTGAAATGAATTAGAACAGAATGCTTTTAGAATGCAACTTGTATAGTTTGCAGAAACCACCATTCTCAGGTTGCTTGGATTGTTGAGATTCAGTTCAGTAGTGAGAGTGACATGATCAGGTACTTGGAGCACTTTGTAGTGGATAAGGTTATTGATGTGAAATATTTACTTAGGTTAATGATTTAGTACTAATCAAAACTTTTATTGTTAATTGTTTACCAGTGCTCCATCTTGGAGTTTGTTTAACTTATACACACATGCAGTGACCTGTGGCTCATATAGAAATTATTATCATCATTATTATTATTATTATCATATCTTAATATATCTGTAACATTAACACTGCAATTTTTACATAAAAGTTCTTACAATCAATATATAGTTATAGTCTTAATATATATGTATCTTTTAAGGGAGCAAACAGACTCTTCTCATTCAAGAATTCAATGCTGTGCTTTTCTTAATTACTTTTAGTATTAAATAATATCCTAACTATGATAATCTGTGGTACAAATTGTATTAACCAGTATTAACCTCTTTTTTTTTCATGATTGAATTTATTTGCTTTTCCTTAATTATTTGTTCTTTGCCAATGTTATATACTTCTCATTGATTATTTTTTTGTTCTATCTTCTACATTTTCTGTTTGTTGATGGTGCTGTAGGTGCTGGGTGCTTACAACTGCCTCACTGACAGCTCTGTGTAATGGCTTTGGGGATGGGCAATGCTTTCCTTATGGTAGTTTTGTTGATTCATTTCCAGCTCTTGATACTGCAGAGGCTCTTGCTGGGGCTGCCCCTGCTGCACCCCTTGGCGGTAAGTCTGAGAGGCCGTCATCATTATAGGCTTGAGAATTATATTCGAGCTGATTGATGATGCAAGTAAAACATATGATTGATTGCACGGGTAGAACAGTTTTTCTAAATTTTCTTCATCATAGTAGATTAGGAAAATTGAAGCATGCCTAACATGTAGTTACATAAAACAATTTGAAGTATTAGCAAAGTGCATATTTTGACAACATGGTGATGCCAGTTTTTATTCAAGCCCTGCCACTACTGAAGCTTTTTTGTATCATCCTAGACCATAAAAGTTTTGTAACTTTATGTCAAGTGATACAGTGGTTGACGAATGAAAATAGGAAAGTTGTGTATAAATAACTTCTATGAATCTTTACCCTTAGAGTTGCAGATATATTAAAGACAAACATATCGGATCTGAAACTGACTGTAAGGGAAGATAAGAACATAATGTAAGCCCATAAGGTAGAGCAATGAATTTTAAAGTGGATAATAAGCTGAGTGAATTGGTACTACGCTCTGATAAGAAGGGAGATGGGGGAGGAGGGGGAGGAACAGAGGAGTAGGGAGGGAACAGGAAGTTGTTAGGACAGTGGGTGGATGTGCGAGGGAGTAAGGATAAGAGATAGAGAAAAAGAAAGGGTGTGCATTCACTTGTTAGAAATGGAACAAAAAGGTAGGTTTATCTCACACCAAGCATCAGTCATGAAAGGAATAACAGATCTGTCTAAATCCTTTGTGACATAGCAGTGGTGGAGGAAAGGACTGTGGTCAGTTGATTTTGATTGTCATTAGGCAATGTGCTGTAGATCCTAATGGTTAGCTGCTTCACCTTAGTATTGCAAAGTTTTTTATATTGGCCGTAGAAAGAAGACATAACCAAAGGAAATGATTATTAAACAATGATAATGTTGTAGTTGGATAATAACTCATCACCTCAGTATGTACTAATACTATGATATCATTCAGCTCATTATCCAGTTATTATCCATAGCCACTGTTCAACTTAATTCCAGTCCTTTCTCATCATAATGATGGGATAGTCAGGGACAAATTCAAGTGGAGTGTGTTTTGTTTATTATTGAGGGTGTGATGAGATGAGCAGATGGGCTATGGTGGCCAGGCTGGTGTATCAGTCACACCAGCAGCTGAACTTGAGAAACATTCATATGGCTGGTTTTCCCATGAAGAACTGCAGGATGACTACATAGTGTCTCATAGTTATTGCTTGAAATGAAAGCACATTTGTTATTAAGATTGCAACTGGTGCATGAAATACACACAACTCTTTCCCTTCTGCACTAATGATTCTGTTTACTTTGGAAAGGTAGCTTGGCAATGACTCTCTTTCTGATAATAAGATTCACAAGCACAGCATAAGAATTTTACCATTTGATGGAATACTGTATGTGAAGCACTCAAGCAAACATTATTATTTATTTTTTTAAAGCCTTAACAGCCCACATCTGTGGATAACATCTACATAGAGTTGTTCACCAAGATATGAAAATACGGTATCCTGAGAGGTGTGTTTAGTGTAAGAACTGTACAGTTGTTCCATGAATAACACAAAATGCACCATGTACAGCATTACTTTATATAGGCATTGCCATTGTATGCACCTAGTAGCATATTATGTTTTTACTAGCTGCAGTCTAAGAACTTCATTGTGTTTTAGTTTATTTTCACCATAAAATAAAGCAATGATGTATTTAAGTATTGAATGCATTTTAGTTTAGAGTAGGTAGCATATTCATCAAAGGAGGTGTGTTCAGTAGAAGCTGAGGTGGGCAAGCTGTGTGGTCCTGTGTGTTAGTAAGACCAGTGTTGGTTGGCTGGTGATGTATAGTCACAACTCTGGGATTTTTATTTATTTATTTATTTTTTTTTTCTTTGCTTTTTTTCACAAAGAACATTTCAAGATATCTCACAAACACTAAGAATCAGTAATAATGACAACATAAAAGAATAATAACTAGAGATATCAATGAGCGTATCACTGCTGTTGCCGTGAAGTGTGTTAGAGTTGGGTGGCACTGCTATCACACAATCACCATGGCGGTACAAAGGGCCTCACAGTTTGTTTGTAGTTTAACTGTGTAATGATAATTATTACTAAAATAATGATTTGCTGCCTACTCTGAGATAGCGGTCTGTACTGCTGTGTTGCCGTGTGGTGATGGTACGTGTACTGTGTAACATATATTGAATTACACCATCAGGAGTGCCTTCATTATTATATGTTTATTAGTTCTTTACTTTAAGGAAGAAAAATGTCATTATTATTGTTATGTAGTATTTATGAAATGAATTTAAATTCTACAATTTTTACAGATGTAAATGTTGTAACAGTAATTTTCATAGACTCATACAGCCTACCTAGTTCAGCTTCCACTGAATGAAATAAAGTTTACCCGTAGGTGTAATAACTAAGCAAGTTTGTGATGAGACTCTTTCCAGTAATATTGCCAGGTTAGTCCCTGAACTAATGGCTATGAATGTTGAGGAATTATGACTTGTTTCTTCTTGGCTCTCCATATAAATAGCAATGTGTTAGAATCTCTCTCTCTCTCTCTCTCTCTCTCTCTCTCTCTCTCTCTCTCTCTCTCTCTCTCTCTCTCTCTCTCTCTCTCTCTCTCTCTCTCTCTCTCTCTCTCTCTCTCTCTCTCTCTCTCTCTCTCTCTCATATCAGCTTCTGACCAGTATGTTCTTGGTGACTGCAGGTGGTGTGCCATTGGCAGGGATGGCACCAATAGTTCCAGCACAGCCCATCATGCCCATGGCTCCAGTCTCTTCCCAAGCACCTGGTGCCACGGTTCCCGTTGTGCCTGGAGCCTCCGCACCAGTCTCTATGTCAACAGCACCTTTGCTGCCATCAGGAACTCAGCCCATGATACCATCCTCCAAGCCTATGGTGCCTGCAGCATCACAGCCCCTAGTAGCACCAGTAGCCCCCATGGTGCCACAAGCATCCCAACCCTTGGTGCCGCCAGCTTCTCAACCTTTGGTAGCACCTGTAGCACCTATATCTCAGCCAGTGGTAGCGGCTCCACAGCCACCACAGGTTAGTACTATAACACCATTTGTTTTCTGTGAAGCCTTGTGCATACTAGGGTGGTGCTGTGCTGCATGATAGAAAAACTAGGCGGTTGTGGGAGTGAGTGTCACACAAGGGGACATAACCCTGCGTTGCTTGGCCTGCTCAGTGTCAGAACTGGTGAAGCAAATGCACACATGGATGCTGCTGCTGCCAGTGCAACAATTTTGTGGAACATTGTGGGAGCTGCTTCCACAAGAATGGAGAGAGAGAGAGAGAGAGAGAGAGAGAGAGAGAGAGCACTTTGGTACAAGGTATGGATGTCCAGGTGGATTGAAAGAATTACTCATTCAAGTCTTTTCTTATGTCTCTCTCCATTCCAAACAGTATCTACTACCCAGACACTCAAGCATTTCATGATGATTCCTCTACAGGTGGGAGGCATGGTGGCCCCAGTTGCTGCATCCAGTGCTCCAATCACAGCAGCTGTTCCTCCTGGGGTTCCTGTTGCACCCAATGGAGCAGCAGTGCAGCGAACTGGCAGCCAGGAGTCTGGGTGAGAGAGAGAGAGAGAGAGAGAGAGAGAGAGAGAGAGAGAGAGGGGGGAGAGAAGTGGGATTTAAATGGAGGGGAAGGGGTATGAGGAATGTAGGAACAAGGAGTGGGGATAGGGAGTCAGACATAGAATAGAGTTGAAAAAGGAGGTATGGCTTAATTGACACATTATGACCCTTGGCCTATGATATTTACCTATTGGAATCCCTTAAGTTAACATGTCACTCTAGCTGAAAATAAGGGTAGGAAGAGTGCTTTATCAAGTAGGTAGTTGTCTGTACATCAGTGCATGGTATACTAAAGTCATTTTAATGTATCCACCTTTCTCTGCTCTTCACTTTTTGCTTAGTCTTGTAATCAATCCATTCCCTTTCAATTTATCAGACTATAAACTGTAGATGATATGGTATGTATACATAATCTAACATTACTTAGAGAATATGTTTATGATGTTATTTTTTCCGTACAGGGGTTCTCAAACTCCTGGTGAGTGGGCTGTGCCTCAAGCAAGCAAACTCAAGTTCACTCAGGTGTTCAACATGTCAGACAGGACAAAGTCTGGATACCTCTCTGGGGTACAAGCTAGAAATATTCTCATACAGTCCCACTTGCCTCAGCAAATACTAGCACAAATTTGGTAAGTGCTGTTTTAGTGTTCTTTTGTTACCGAGGAGATATTAATGCTTGCATGGTTGCCTTGTGGTTGTTTTTCTCATGTTAAGGTGAAAATCATAAGAAAGTAAGTTACTTTGCACTGCTGTGGGAAAATAAGAAGTCAAATGAAGTCATTTATGTGGATGATAGATTACACTAAATTATTATTTTTTTTTCATGCTAACTTTATACACCACAACACTCAGGGCACTCTCTGATGTGGACAATGATGGGCGGCTGTCGTGTGAGGAGTTTGTGCTGGCTATGTATCTTTGTGAGTCAGCCAAGGCAGGAAACAAACTTCCTACTGTCTTGCCAGCAGAACTCATTCCACCCACCAACCGTCGCCAGCGCACCTCCAGCATCCACTCTGCTGGCTCAGGAGGAACCCCGGTTGGTGAGGTGATGGGTGGCCTCGCTGATAGTAAGTGTACCAATCCTTATGTACCTGATACTTTGTTTGCATCAAAAGTGGCCATTACTGTGGAAGTAATGAGATGTACTTTGGGCTTCTAAGTTCTAATACAGTCATCCCTTGTTATGCATGAGGCTTAAGTAAGAGACTCACCAGTGGATAAGAAAAACTTATGTGAAATTAGTGTCCCCTTCCCCATCTTAACCCGTAAGTTGTAACATACATGATATGATGAACAGTGTGATGTGACTTTATATAGATGTGAGGAGAGAGTTAGTGTCATCTTACAAGATCAATGACTTCAAAATCAGTGATTTGACTATTTGCATCAAGAATATTGGCATTTAAGACACTTTCTATATATTTTGTAATGCATGACACAATCCATGCATTGCCAGATTCCTTTGAGGACAAAAGACGTGAAAACTTTGAGAAAGGCCAGGCAGAGTTGGAGCGGCGGAGGAAAGCTCTCCTTGATGCACAGCGACGTGAAACAGAAGAGAGACTTCGCCGGTGAGTCCTGTCTTCATTGTCTATACATCCAAGTGGACACTTATTCTTTAATCTTGTTGCATCATTCACTTTCCTTTCCTCTTTTATACAATATATACAAATAGCATGGCCACATTCTTGCTTCATTGCAGTGTAAAGAATCTTGGTGTATTCTAAGGGATGAACTTTAGAAATCCATATGTTACGAAAGGAGTCTTATTCCTATGATGTGTGCTAGGAAAACTAGTTATTTGTTCTAAATTTCATTATTTTAAAAGCAATAGCATATTTTCCAATTGTATACATCGTGATAGTGGTGCAGTTTTTTATTCTCTAAGCTAATCATATGATTTACGGTAGTATGAAAATAGCAACATATAAATTAACCTTTACCTCCATGCTGATGACTTGAAGGGAGAGAGAAGAGGAGGCAAAGAGGGAGAAGGCTCGTCAAGAAGCAGAGCGACGAAGACAAGAGGAATTAGAGCGTGAGATGCAACGGCAGCGGGAAATAGAGGCTCAGCGAGAGCAGGAGAGGAAGCGGCAAGAGGACATGAGAGAGCAAGCTCGCAAGTAAGTCTCATTCATTCATGAAAGGCCTTGTAGCTTCATATTCTAAATTTATGCAGTTGTGAGAGTGAGACTGCATTCCTGTCCACCAGATTAATTTAAAACAACAAGACTTGAATGAGAAGCCAAGCCAAATGTGATAATTCTTTTAACATAATATTTAAAAAGTGGAATCAGAAACCTGAAGCAAGAGTTGATTTTTTGAGGTTCAGTGAGTTGTGCATACTCATAATAATAAGAATCTGGAAATATTCAATGGATATGAAAAGATAGAAAAACAAATTGTTGTGTACAGAAACATACCCTACTGACTCAGACCAGGAAAGCAATGTTGTCAAGTATTCCTAAAGTTACATATAAAACATTGAATTTGGAGAAGCATAGAGAGCCATCTCTGAAAATTGTTGGGTGTAATTTTTTTTTTTTTTTCTTTTAACCTGATATTCAGTTTAGTGTTTCAATTAACACTTATTATTGATACCATCAGGGATGCTGAGTTGCAGAGACAGCAGGAATGGGAGAAACAAAGACTGCAGGAGCTCATGAATGTGAGGCAGCGGCAGCAGGAAAATCTCTTATCTCTCAAGGCCAAGAACCAGAGTCTTTCCATAGAGTTCACAACAAAGGTTTGACTGAAACTCCTCTTTCATGTGTTATAATCCCTTGAAATCTCGTGCTTTATTTATTTACTTCATATTCAAGAGTAACACAACTTCTGCAACTTTTTTTTTTTTTTTTTTTTTACTGTCTTGTCTAATTGTATAATCATTAGTTACTTGTCAGAAAATCTGTAACATAAGGTTTGGATACTATCAGATTTGTTTACCAATGTGTAATGTTTGGTTTCAAATGAATAAGAAGAAATTACTGAGTTTGCTTGGCTTTTTCTAATTGTCTCTAAGGCTCTGAACCTGATTAACATGTGTGTTTAAGAGGGAAGTCTTCCTGTTATAAAGATAGATATGTTCTGTGATTCGTGTCAAAAGCAGAATCCATTTTCACTTACCACTCTGAAAATTTAAGTTATGGTTCATTGAAATGTGTGATGGGTAGTTTGGTTTAGTTGTTATAAGAACTGAGTATATCTAGTGTTTAATTTCATTTATACAGGAAGACCGAGTGAAGGAGTTAACTCAAAAGATTAGTGAGACCAGACAAGGAGTGACAGAAGTAAAAGCCACCATTGACACCATGCGGTCCACCAGGGACACTTACATGGCTGACATGAATCAACTGAAGGCAGCTGCTCGGGAGCAGAATCAGAGGTCAGCCACAGAGCCTCAGTGTTTATAACTCAACCATTCATGAATGTAAATATTTATAAGTCTAAGACTAAATAGATGGTGGTGTTTTGTAATCTTTAGCTATAACTTTTTACAAATATCAGAATCATGTTAATCACGTGTCTTGAATTAAAAATTCCTTATCTCTCCCATCTACATTATTTCTTAGATTGTTAGTTTTGAATCAAGAAAAGGCACGTCTGAAGGCTCGCAGTACAGCTGCTGCAGGAGCAAGTGGAGCAGAGCAGGCAGCAGTAGATGCCTCCTTTACCAGCAAGCAGATGGTCATCAAGCAACTACAAGAGAAGGTTGACAGCTTGCAAACAGAGGTAACACAAACACAACGTGATTCAGTCCATCTCTGTAATGTTGGTTATTCATGGAACAGTCATTAATAATTAAATCTCTTGAAGTCAGTCTTGTTGCAATACTTTTATGATTCTTATATGTGACATTATTACATAAACAGTTTGTTACCTTTTCTTGTATGTTTAACAAGTAATTATCAGACAACATACCAGTTACTCAGTTGCTGTATTTCTCCATAGAGCTTAGATTCTCATGCATACATAAAAGGAAAATGAATAATGGAAAATTTATCATCCATGTTTTACATTCTGAATAAATGCCAAACTCACCAGTTGTCAGCCAAAGAGGAAGATGTGAATAACAACATCACAGATTTGAGTCACATGAAGGAAGAAATTCGTGCCACTGCTGAAAGGTGTTCCAGCGTCTTCATTGAATACTCAGACAAACGAAAGCAGGTAATTAACTTCTGTGTTGAAATGTTTCATGGCTTCTCATTATTGTTATACTGGATCTTAGGAATATTTTCTAATATGTATGTTGATATTTTGAACTCCCTTTTTGACATGTTTGTCTCTAAAGTTGCTGTGTTGAGTAATATATTGGCCCATGTTAATGCATATTTTATATATATGTATTCTTTTTAAAGTAACTTTAGATTTATAGATTTATCCACATCATTTCTTGGTCTTTCCTTAAACATGTTAGTGATGGATCGTTTTGCTTGTAAAATCTATATTTAGTTATTTATTTTAGCACTACATTGACTACTTGACATATTTCTGATTCACCTGTGTTTGGTCACAACCTTTAAACTGAACCACCACAAAACACATACAGGTGTAGTAAAGTAATCTGAATCTTTCCTTGAATTGTAAGATCATAATTTGAACTTTCTTTGAACATTGAGTATGGGTTGAATAGTTTTCTAACATTTTTTTAATTGTAATTTCATTGATATATTTTACATGAGTTTGAGCTTTAAGGTAAGTAAGAAATTTACATTTGAATAATGATATGGCAGTTGTTTACATTATTATTATTAGTTTTATTTGTTGACATGTGTGTGACCAGAAGTGGTTAATTTTACAAAATACAGAGGGATGATTTCCAAAATGTATTATGTTGAATTGTAGATTTTCCATATTTATTTGAAAGTATTGAAGGCATAATATTATTTTAAATGAACATCCAACATCAAATCTAATGGTGCTCACATTAATGACATATTTACATAATGTTGGTTCTTTAATTGGTTTATGTTCTCATCATTATTAATTTGGCAGGTGATGACTCTTCGAGAAAAGCTTCTGAATCCAGATGCTGCGTGGGGTGATGCTGCTAGTTCATCTTGGGCAGGTAAAGGGTTTGACAGTGGTGGGGCTGGTGCCTGGACTAGTGCATGGCCCCCCAGTCAGCCCAAAGATGCATGGCCCAGTAGCAGGGGTGATGTTAGTGGCGCCCCCACCAGTAGTCAACAACCTCAACAGGAACAGGAACAGCAGGAGGCAGAGTTGCAGCTGCAGTCACAGCCGCAGCCGGAGCCGCTGCCGCAGCCGGAGCCGGAGCCGCAGCCGGAACCGCAGCAGCAGCAGCAGCAGCAGCAGCCACCACCAGTGCCACCACCACCAACACAACAACCCACAGCAGAACATCATCAACCTCCAGCACGTCCCCCGCCCCCTTCCACAACCACCACCTCCTCCACTATGCCCCTCATGGCCACTACTGGCACTGTTCATGAGAAGCCGGCAGTACCCCCAGCCCCCCAGAAAGCTGATGGCATCAGCAAAACCAACTCCACTTTCATCACCAACAATACCAGTGCTGTGGGCTGGGGGGTCCACAATTCCACAACCTCCTCTTCCTCAACCACCACCACAGCTCCTTGGGGGGCATTCTCCACCACAACCACCACCACCATCTCATCTACCACTTCTACCACACTTTCAGGTATACCTTTCAACACACACCAACAACAGTCTTTCCTATCAGTCTTGAAGCTTTGTGTACTACATGAGTCTTTCTCAGTGAAGGCTGGACATCTTATTATTCCTATTTTGTTGTCTTTCTTTTGTAAGGTTTAGGATTGCTGTTTAAAATTTTGCTCTCCTATACTAATGATTATCAGTTTTAGAAGCAATAGTCTGATGTTTCATATGAAGTAATGAAAGATTCTTTAGTTATAAATTAAGAGTTTTAGGCTGTAGTAAGATGTCCGATGTATTTGGGAAAGTGACATGCAGTATACTGTTAATAAGATAGGTTTCTCATACCACTTGTGCCTATCAAATACATATATTATTGATCAAGATATCGATATGCAGTAGCCTTTCATAATATTACTTTCTCATTTATATTTTTTATGAAAAGCAGATAGCTTAGAATCAAATTGAATATCTGCAATAATTTATTAGTTATCAGTTTAATCTCTTCATATGAATAGTGGAATTCCTTCCCCTGAATTTCTTATCTTTCCCTGAGAAACTGTAAGTAACAAAAGTGACTGTGAGGTGAATATGTTGCACAATACAAGTATGGAAAAATACAAGTTTGGCTTCATTAATGAGTTACTTTTTCTAGTCACTTTGCTGTTGAACCAAATTTATAAAGGAAATAAGTTTTAAGATCATGCTTTCTGAAATATTCATATATATTTATTCATATATTTATTTTTAGGGGGAACATTATCTTGTTTAGTAAGAGCATTTAATAGATTAACACTGTTGATTATCATTACTGAGGAGATATGGAATGGGAAAACTTGTGTTGGTTACAAGCATGAATTTAGGATTTGTATGTGAGTAGTAAATATGAATTGAGTGAGCAGTGAGGAATTATGAAAGATATATGATTAAATGAGCAAAAAGAAAATGCTGGGATGGTTTTGGTGTGTGGTGAGAAGAGTAAAAAGATGAGTGATCTGATACAAAGTGTGAACCAAAGAGGGATGGGATGATTGTACAGTGTGGAGAGGCCTTTTGATGCAAAGCAGATTTTTGTGGTGCAAGGACATGGCAATGCATGATAGAGGCAAATGAAGCAGCTGTGAATGCATAAATTGAATTTCAAAGGCAGGTCTACCTACATCTGGTGCAGTAAGCTGATTAGTCCAAGTGTGAATTAGGAGACTGGTGTAAGGTGGTGCTGATGATTATTTGTGTTTGATAAGTAACTGTAGTACACTTTTTTTCCATTGTGATAATTTTTTTATTAATCTTATTCAGAAGGCAATAATTTTCATGCTGACCCAATTTCATAACAGTAATACATCTATTAGTAAGGTACAGTCATTTGCCAGGATGCCAAAACTTGTATTTTTCTATCTACATAAAACTGCATTCCAGAAGTAGTGTTAGTTGGGATAAGGCTAGCACAGAAACCTTAATCTTAAACATAACCTAAGGAATTACTTCCCTCTTCAAAATTCTTTAGAAACATTATAAGCCAAAACTGCTGGAGATAGGTCCCCTGTTAGTTGTGTGTCCCTCCTGTCAGTGTGGGAAACAGTTGTCTGTCATTGCAGGTAGCCTCACAAGCACAACATTAAGGTGGACACTCACTTTGAATATGAATTACCCTATCTTTATATCATACATCTTTCTTTTCACCACATGTATATCACCCAGTAGACTTTTTATGAAGGCATATGACATGTTATTAGCAACTTTCAGATCAGTATTTTCAAGTCTGTCCTAGATGTCTTATGAAGTATTTATTGATTTAAGATCATTACAATCCTTTGCATTTTTCATTGAAATAAAAAGTTAGTCTTTTTATTCATTTAGTGTTTCATAAGATCAGACATTGATTCTGTCAATATGTTTTGATACTGCAACAGTGAAATACAATTCAAAATTGCTCTTCATATAATGATATTCAATGAACCCAGTAATGGCTTACATGCAATGGAGTTGCCATTGTTAATCTTTAGAAAAGATTTGAGACTCACATGCTCAAAAGAAGGGTCGTTCACTTTCACAGACTCATGATTATACATCAATATTTAATTACTAGTTAAAAGTAGGCTTTAATACTGGAAATATGATTCTGAAACTTTGTAGGAAGTATAGTAGGATTTCCTTTTTCTTTTTTTATAGTTATTTCTAAATGTGGTTGAGAATTTGATGCATCTATGATCCTCAGTAAGCTTCATTTCAACTGGAAAAGGAGATGCACAAAATGGGCTCCAGATAGGTAGTGGAAATTTGGATGTCATTTTCTTGGCCTAACCCAGGGAAGGTGTATGTTTTATATCCATCTGTTTCAAACTTCATATAAAGTGAAATACTGTTAAGTAAAGGTTAAAAAAATTAACATTATCTAGAAATTAGTGTACCTTGTTATAGTGTTTTGTGTATGATAGCAAGTACATTCAGCCACAAAGAATAATATGTATTTATATAGCTCAGAATTTTAAGTATTTCAATGATTACCAAATTTTATGTAGATCTCTTGTCTTGGCTACCCACCTTCACAGTGGATATCAGCCTGGTTTCTATGGACATCAGATTTGATCTTGGATAAATTTTATTAGGCATTGCAAATTTTTAAATGACATAAGAGAATTTGATGACAAAACATAAATAACGGATTTAGAATATAAATTTATCTAATATATATATATATATATATATATATATATATATATATATATATATATATATATATATATATATATATATATATATATATATATATCACTTTACATCTTTCATCATTGTCATGATTTTTAATATCATAATCATTAACGTATCCTGATTCCTTCCCTGGGTCTGCTATTTCTTTTAATGTCCACTGTTCACCTTGTTTAGATTAGACTTTTGTGACCCCAGCAGCTGTTACTGTATAGCTTGAGAGTATTCAGTACCATATCCTGCCCTTAGACACCATAGCAATTAGATCCACAGTATGACCACAAGATCTCAGTAGCTGGTGGAGTCACATGCTAGATGTAAATGATTCAGTCTGTGTGCCTTGCAATTGGTCTTGGAGTAAACACCATGCACTTTTTATTGCTTCACCTGCTGAAGAATATGGCATTAAAATCATCTTTTCATCATAAACTGGAGACTTAGTGAATCAAAATATGAAAACAAGAGATTTATGGTACACAAAACTCTAGGAGCCACTATAACTTTATAGATATCAAGTACAGGGAACCTTCTATAAGTGAAGTAAACTTGAAGGACAGCCCACTTCCAAGTAATGCCAAAAGTGCAAAGTAAGTGTGACAGAGAAGGCATTCTTAGTGTATACCCAGTTGACATGCCCACCACTGCCACACCACCACCACCACCGCCACCACCACCACCACCACCACCACCACCACCACCACCACCACCACCACCACCACCACCACCACAATCATACACTACTTTTGCCACCACCACTGCCACACCACCATCCCCACCCCCACTGCCACTATTACCACCACCACCACCACCACCACCACCACCACCACCACCACCATTAGGCATGTGGGAGTATTGCATTATTTACAAATTGAGTTGATCTATGGTAAAGGTTCAGGTATCAGTTACCATAAGTACTACTTTTACTCTCAATTTCAATATAACTGGGCTCTTGCTTATCTCTTCACGTCACCTTTGAGACTAAAGCTCAGGATACTTCACTGCGTTAAGGCTACTTCACTGGACATATTCTTCTATAGGTGAAGTGTAACTTGTTCTGCACAATTTAGTGTACAACTGCACTGAATGAAGTAGGAATTGCACTTAGTATCCCTTAGCTGTCACTTGCTTTAGGAGGATGTTCAAGGGATAATGTGGAGACTGGGTGAATTTCCCTATATTGCTCAATCATCTGCAGTGTCATGTAGTAAATTGTTGATACACATGAACTAGTTGACAACTGACATAGAAAACTATTTCACAAACTGACATGCAGTACAAGTGCTTAACAGTAATATCTAATTTTTGGGTCAAAATTTCCTTTCATCCATTTGTCTTTGTTATGTTACTTATGTTAAGTTTTAAGATTTTATATTATGATTAAATTAATTGAGGTATTTAATTTGCTTTTGATGACTTTGTTTTTGATGATTTTATCTTTCTTTATCTTATGTTTAATGAAGGTGCAATTATGCTATTTAGTTGTTATTGTTTAGGCTGTGGTTTAATTTTTTTTTCAGAAAGCAGTTGGGAGGATAGATTTTATTATTTTGTTTATTTCTACCACATTTTTCCATTGATGTTTATTTAAAAAAGACAGGATGATAATATATATATATATATATATATATATATATATATATATATATATATATATATATATATATATATATATATATATATAGGTATATAGATTGGGACAAGACAAAAGTAAAAAAAAATGCAACTGAAAGAATGAAGCTAAACACAAATTGAAGGCTGTGTCTAGTAATGTGAAGCTCCAAGCTGCAATAAGAGACTAGAGTTGATAGTTGCTGCTCAGCAGTTTGATCTGTGTTGATCTCTGTAGCTCAGCAGGATTTCCTTTCACAAGCAGATGGACCTATTTGCTGCTAATGGAATATGGTTTTTATTGAGTAATATGTATTAGCTATCAGTGAAGTGATAAGCTTTTAGTGTATAATTACATGAATATTTTTTATAGTATGCTCTTAACTATTGGTGAGAAATATTTTCAAATTTATTTATTTATTTATTTTATTTTATTTTTTTTATAATACCTAGAATTTTTCAAAATATAAGTGATATTTTCCTATGAACGAACATGTGATTTTTGGAAGTATTTTATGGGTTATAAGGTGATGATACAGGTTGATCCTTGAAGTATAGGGATACAGAAGAAAGATAAAATTTCATTGAATATTATATTGTTAACAGTCCATCTGAAAGTGGGCAGTAGGAGTACAACAAAATTAGTATTGCTAAAAGACAGGCTAGTTTACTTTAATGTAACTTACCACATGCCTGATTTCAGACTATAAACAAGTGAAGAGAATGCAAATATTCTGATACATTTAAAATTTGCTTCAGTTTGTAAACCAATAATTGAGAGTTTACTATACTAATATCATTTTTTGAAAACAGTATGCAGTGTTAAAGTAAGACATGTTTCATAGCAGCTCAGTTAATGTTGCTCTTGTCAAAATAGTTTGATCCCTAGTAAAGAGTAACTGAAGATACTTAAAAAGTATTGATTGTAATTTATTGTAAATGATCTAAACTGAATACTGCCCTACCATTATCTTACTGAAATAATTTCTTTGGAAGTTTACCAAGGTATTAATTTATAGTACACATAAGGGTTCACATGGATATAATTATTTACCATATATCTTTCCCATAAATATTAAGATTGAATTTAGTTGAACGTTGAATAGATACCCCTTAAAGATAACTAAAACTTTGATTTAATCAGCTGTTAATCTACACCCAAATTACATCACTTGATTGTAGAAAATGATGTATTAAAAAGAGAAATTGCATGACAAGACTGGTTGCAGGATGGCACAACAGTCTGGTGTGAAAGGCTTTGCAGTGATTATTCATTTCCATCATGGCTATTACCCATCTGAAGTGCCACAACAGCTCCAAGTAATTCATTGCAACCATGTCAGGAGACACTGCTGGGAAAGGATGATTGGGATATTAACTTAATATGCTGAAGTGATCACATTTGCTCATTGATGTCAATCCAGCAGTAAGCACACAGACCATGAAAAGGTGCAGTTTTTTGTTATTAGGCGTAGAATGAATACTTATGAACAGAATTCTGTATTGTCTTGTTTTTGGATGGCATCGTGAAATGGCCAGCTGGCTGTTTTTGTATGACAGTGCCATGCTATGTGGGAAACAACTTGATAAATATTGGTACTTTGTTGATTAGGTGCCATAGTACAACATTCTTTTATATAATGGAGCAAAAGTACTAAAAGGAAGAATGTTAACGTGAGATTTACCTGCAACTACATCTAATTACCTGGTGCTGAAGATTGATAATCAGCTGATTATGTCAAAGTTGTTATCATAATTAATGTAGATTGTATTGCTAATACATATAATTAAGCTAAATTTTAAGATTTAAGGGGTGTGGAACAATAATTGTAAGTTAATATACTAATTTTCTGTCAAATTTTAACTTACTATTAACATTTGAATGTTTGCTTTTTGTGCTCATGTGCTAAACATTAATCACATTCAACTGGAAATAGGATCCATGTAGGAAGTTTTCTTGAACTCCCAAAGAAGGAAAAGACCTGAGATCTTAAGATTTCCTTTTCAAATTATATGAGAGGTTCAATGACACATTGTGCAGCTGTGAGGGAATTACCTAACAATAGTAGTGATATACTTACAATGGAAATTACTTTCTTTTTTACTCATATACATATAAATAAATAAACCAGTAGGTGTTCTGTTGTTGTGTCACTGCTGGATGCTGACCTCACTTGTTACCTTCAGATAAAGAAGAAAATGCTGTTCCTGGAGAAAACAAAGAGGGCGTCATGAAGCGTCGAGCACTGTACCAGTTTGATGCTCGCAATGCTGATGAGATCAGCTTCATGCCTGGAGACATTATTGTGGTATGGAACACTGCAGCAGTAAGAGAGACTGATCATGAATTGGCTGGATTGTGATGCATTACATTAGACATAATTGAACACTTCTGGAAGCATCTATGCAAATAAGTCTCTTGTGTTATCTTCCAGGTAACAATGACAGAAGGAGTTGAGCCAGGATGGTTAGGAGGAGTGCTTCATGGTCAGACTGGCTGGTTCCCTGAGGCGTACACAGAGCCGCTAGACACCAGGGAGGCTGAAGTTGCGTCAGAATCCCTCGTCAGGACACAGCTGGAGTAAGTGATTTGATATGTGTTCCTTTTTAATAGCCACTCATTATGTATGGAGGTTTGTACTCTGGAACCTCAATTTTCAAATGCCTCTTTTTTAACAAATAAGCTTTTAGCAAAATTTTGAACTCATAATAGCTTCAATTGACATACCATAATTCAATTCTTGATTTCATATACTAAAAGCAAAGCAAAAGCTACCATTTAATATAATCTGTCATAAGCTTTTAAGACAGGTTGGACAACTGTCTGGGAATGGATTAATCCTTTTTACATTGATTATTAAGGGAGAAAATACAGTAAGTCCTCGTTATACAGTACATATGTGTTCCTGAAAACCTTACCGCAAATCAGAATTACCATATACTGAACCCATTATGACATGTAATAATAGGGGATGCATTCCACCACATCGAAAGTCACTCCTACACACGTGAAAATACATGAAAATAGTAATAAAAAAAAATGTAAAGTACATACTGCACAGAAGAAATAAACAAAATGTTTTTATTTACCTTTCACTTGCCATGTATTCTATCAGATGATGTCCCTCCCGAGGCTAAGGGACAGTAGGGATTTCAACCCTTACTCATAATATCCTCAAAAAACACGCCGTAAGGATTTCACTTGTGTTCAGTGGGAAACGTGAGAAGAGACTGATTGTTGTGGTGGCTGCGTGGCGTGGTGGTGCTACGGTACAGTGTAAACAAAACACAAGCGGATACCGTATCTGTGAATTTTTCTTACCATAAATAGAATTGAGGGTAGTAATTACCAAACAGTGTAACTATGAATTTACCAGATAACGAAGTACCATATAAGGAGGACTTACTGTGATTATATTTTATAAACACTTTGGATTTCAAGTGAAATTTGGGAACAGATTCAGTTTGAGAACTGGCAATCCACTGTACTTCATTAATTGATTAACTAACTTTAGCTTTTTGAAAATTATGTGACTCTAGTTAACTTGCATTTATTGACTGTTTTGTAGAAACATTCCTGAGGAAGCAGGAGCAAATGTAGGAGTACAGCAAAGTGTAATAGGTGAGGCAGTGGCTGTGTTCCCATGGAGAGCCAAGCAGAGAAACCATCTATCGTTCAATAAGGGAGACCGTATCACTGTTAGGGAACAACAGGTAAGGAAAGCAAGACACCTTATAACCCTGTGTGTGTATTTACCTAGTTGTATTTACCTAGTAGTTTTACACGGCCTGTGCTTTATGCTCGTGTGGCCCCGTCTCCATATCTATACTTATCCAATCTTACTTTAAAAGTATGCACATTCGTTGCAGACACTACTTCTTCATTCAAACTGTTCCACGTCTCAATACATCTTTGCAGGATACTATATTTTTTAACATCTCTCAGACATCTTCCCTTTCTCAGCTTTTTACTATGCGATCTTGTGCTTCTAATGTCATATTCTTTTCTCAGGATCAGTTCTCATTATCCACTTGGTCCATTCTGTTGATCAATTTGTAAACTTGTATCAGATTCCCTCTCTCCCCTTCTTTGTTCCAGGCTTGGTAGATCCATAGCCTTTAGTCTCTCCTCATAGGTCATCCCTTCAAATTCTGGAACCATTCTTGTTGCCATTTTTTGTAGTCTCTCCAACTTCCTTATGGTTTTCGTTTTATGAGGGGTCCACACTACTCCTGCATATTCCAATCTGGGTCTTATTATAGTACTTATCAATTTCTTCATAATTTCTTTGTCCATGTAGTGAAATGCTACTCCAATATTCCTTAGCAAATTATATGTCTCTCTAAAAAATTCTATCAATATGGCTTACTGGTTGATTGGTTTCTTCCATCGTCACTCCTAAGTCCTTTTCCTTTTTTACTTTCTCCAGTTCTACTCCATCTCCCATCTTATAGATTCCCATGGGTCGTCTTTCACTTTTTCCCATTTCCATGACATGGCTTTTGTCCACATTGAATTCCATTTCCGACTTTTTACTCCATTCCCAGATCTTATTTAGGTCTTCTTGCAGTATTTCACAATCCTCTTTTTGCTTTATAACTCTGCACAGTTTCGTATCATCTGCAAACAGATTTCACTCCTTCTGGCATGTCATTAATGTAAATGAGGAAAAGTATTGGTGTCAATACTGATCCCTGCGGCACTCCGCTTTCTACTGCTCTCCACTTGGACTTCATATCTTTAACTACCGTCCTTATTTCTCTCCCCCTCAAATAATTTTCTATCCATCTCAATGCGCTTCCTTTTAAGCCACCCTTCTCCTCTAACTTCCATAGTAATCTTTCATGTGGCACTTTGTCAAATGCCTTTTTTAAATCCAAATAAATACAGTCAACCCATCCCTCTCTCTCTTGTACTCTATCAACTATTCTGGAATAGAAACTCAATAAATTAGTTACACACGACCGTCTTTTTCTAAAACCAAATTGGCTATTTGATATTAATTTGTTGTCTTCAAGGAACTCGATCCATTGTTTCTTTATTATTCTTTCACACATCTTGCATATTACACTAGTTAGTGATACCGGTCTGTAATTTAAAGGTTCTTCCTTCCTTCCACTCTTATATATGGGAACCACCTCAGCTCTTTTCCATTCTACTGGTACTGTTCCATTTTCTATTGAGCATTTTATGATGTATATAGGACTTGCTAGTTCTTCCCTACATTCTTTCAGTATTCTGCCTGAGACTTCATCCGGTCCCATTGCCTTCTCTTCATCCAGTTCCTTCATTAACTCTTTTATTTCAAGCTTGGTTACTTTAATCTCTTTCATATAGACTGTCTCTATTACCCTGTGGCCTTTCAAATTTGGATTCCTTAGTAAAGACCTCCTGGAATTTATTATTTAATAGTTCTGCCATACTTTTTGGGTCTTCCACCATCCCGTTCTCTCCTTTTAACCTTTCTATTGTTTCTTTTTGCCTAATTTTTCCATTTATGAATCTGTAGAACAATTTTGGTTGCTCCTTACATTTTTCGACAATGTCCTTTTCAAAGTTCTTTTCCTCTTCCTTCCTCAACTTAACATATTCATTTCTCGCTGCCTTGAAGTTTTCCTTATTTACTGGATTTCTATTTCTTCACTTTTTCCATGCTCCATCTCGTTTCTCCTTTGCCCTAGAACACCTTGCATTAAACCAATCTATCTCTCCTTCTTTAGGTCTATATTTCGGGACATATTCCCTGACTCCTGTTTTGTATATTTCCAAAAATAAGTTATACTTCTCTTGCATTGTCTCTAATTTTTCCATCTCCTCCCAGTTTATGTTTTTAAAATAGTTCTTGTGTGTGTGTGTCTGTGTGTGTGTGTGTGTGTGTGTGTGTGTGTGTGTGTGTGTGTGTGTGTGTGTGTGTGTGTGTGTGTGTGTATTTACCTAGTTGTATTTACCTAGTTGTAGTTTTACAGGGCCTGGGCTTTATGCTCGTGTGGCCCTGTCTCCATATCTACACTTATCCAATCTTACTTTAAAAGTGTGCACACTCGTTGCAGACACTACTTCTTCATCTAAACTGTTCCACGTCTCAATACATCTCTGCGGAAACTATATTTTTAATATCTCTCAGACATCTTCCCTTTCTCAGCTTTTTACTATGCGATCTTGTGCTTGGTGTCATATTCTTCTCTCAGGATCAGTTTCTCATTATCCACTTGGTCCATTCCGTTGATCAATTTATAGACTTGTATCAGGTCTCCTCTCTCCTTCTTTGTTCCAAGGTTGGTAGATCCATAGCCTTTAGTCTCTCCTCATATGTCATCCCTTCAAGTTCTGGGACCATTCTTGTAGCCATTTTTTGTAGCCTCTCCAATTTCCTTATGTGTTTCTTTTTATGAGGGGTCCACACTACTCCTGCATATTCCAATCTGGGTCTTATTATAGTATTTATCAATTTCTTCATCATTTCTTTGTCCATGTAGTGAAATGCTACTCCAATATTCCTCAGCAAATTATATGTTTCTCTAAAGATTCTATCAATATGGCTTACTGGTTGATTGTTTTCTTCCATCATCACTCCTAAGTCCTTTTCCTTTTTGACTATCTCCAGTTCTACTCCATCTCCCATCTTATAGATTCCCACAGGTCGTCTTTCACTCGTGTGTGTGTGTGTGTGTGTGAAAAAAAAAAGGAACAGTGTAAAGACAAGTTGCATACCACATTGCTTGCCCTTAAAGTGCTTTACTAATATAAGTAGTTAAAAAAAGAAAACTGTTTTTCATAGGTACATCATACACAGTAGATATAATACATCCAAACATTTATTTTCTGTTTAGGAACAATGGTGGTATGGAGAACTGAACAATGTGGGGGGCTGGTTCCCAAGATCGTTTGCACGCATGGTATCTGGTCCTGCTGCTGTCACTTCCCCAGTCACCACCCCTCAGGAGGCCCCAGAAGAACCACCAATGCCAGATAATCTTGTCCATGATGATGTGTCAGAATTTTATCAAGCTCTGTATCCTTATCAGGTAACACTAAGCATTAGTTCTTTTTGTGCACTTTGCTTTTCTAGATTGAAAATTATCTAAGGATACTTCATAAATTGTAGGATGAAGGGTGACATATCCTGAGAATTAGTGATTAGAAGAACACAAGAAATGATAGTTTCAAGTTTAATATTATTTTGAAAAGAAATGAATGGAATTAGTTCTGTACAGAGCTGTCAAAGATAATTGATAGATTTATGGCTTAGGATGGTGAGTTGAAATAGGTAGGGATGTTTAGTGCAGGAAGTACCACATGTAGATCTAGTGGCTTGTAGCTTCACTTGTTTTCTTATGTTCTTATGTTTGTTTGAGTTAAGATTTACTGATTTTGTAGTTTGACTTTTCACCAATTATCTTCCTGACAGTCTGGAGAGCCTGGTGATCTCACCTTCAATGCTGGTGAGATTATTTTAGTAGTGAAGAAAGAGGGTGACTGGTGGCATGGAGTTGCTAACCAGAACACCGGCATCTTCCCATCCAACTATGTGGAGCTTATGCCTAACCAGGTGAGTAAGCATGCCATTCATTTACATTTATATATATATATATATATATATATATATATATATATATATATATATATATATATATATATATATATATATATATATATATATACACCTATTTATTTGTATACTTTATATTTTGTATTCACTTATTTAGTGTTTATTTATGTATGTATTAATTTGTTTTTATTTATTTATTTGTTTACATGTTCACTCATTAACCTGTTTATATATATATATATATATATATATATATATATATATATATATATATATATATATATATATATATATATATATATATATATATATTGATGTATGTATGTACAAGCTGTTTGTGTTATCATTTACGAATTTTGTTTTACAAGTTAACATTGTACTAAATAGAAGTTAGAGGAAGAGTTATGTTCCTTAATACTTTATAACTATGTATATGAAAATACTTATCTTATTTACTATGTCATCTTATAGTCCAGCAGTCAGTCAGTTACATATCTGTTGTCTTTTCAAAATACACCCTTTCTCAAAATTAATGCTTTACTCATGTGAATTTTATACTGATGAACAGTCTTTTAAATATAACATGTGTGTTTATGAATATACATTTTTTGTCTATATGTAAATACAGTCATTGTTACTTGAAGCTACTTTTTTTTTTTTGTAAGTTTTTAAGATTTACTGTCATTTAAGGCAAGTATATTAAGGTAAACTGCCCACTGGTTTACCTAAACATGCAGGATTCTTTGATGCTTTAATGCAGTTGCCATTAATTTTTCAACATGGCAGTTTATAACAAGTGCAGGAGACAAAGTTGAGGAACAGCCTGAGGTGGCAGCTGCCTTGAAGGATGAGGTGGCATTGGGGGAGAAGCAGGCTGAGGCAGACCATCAGGTGGTAGACAATGAAGAAAGTAAAGAGGAGGTATCGCAGACTTTAATACTTTTCTCTTATTTTGGTGATGGAAGTGACGGGTTTGTCTATGTGGCTGAGAAATGAAAGAGGTGGAGGGTTGCTTGTTTGCTTGGTTAGCCTAGCAGAGGAATCCTCTTCCTACCTGACATTGATTTATGTTGGGAGTTTTCTGTAGATAACTTACAGTCTTGTGAGATGAGGTGATTGAACATTCTCAGATTTATAATAATTTGCAGAGTGGAATTAGTGTGCCAGTTTATGGTAGTGTCTATAACTTTTCAACTTTCAATTGCATGATTGCTTCCATGATCTGCTAATAGTACCTCTGTTCTTGACATTTACTGGCCTTAACCAACAAAAGTATCTTTTCTGCCAAGAATGGTGGCTGTGTTTGAACAAAGATTTGTCTATGTATGCTGCAAATGGATGAGAAACTTTTTTTCTTGCCTTACAGTGATCTTGATTGCAAAAATCATTATCTACTAGATCTGACATTACTGAGGATATGTGATTATGTTTTTTTGTGCTAAAAAAAAACTACATGCAATGCTTTCATAAAGAAAAAGAAAAACATCATAGGTAGTTACATGTAGCTTACATGAAATGATACTTTGTAATTTTTGAAAGTTTTTATTAGTATTTTCATATATATATATATATATATATATATATATATATATATATATATATATATATATATATATATATATATATATATATATATATATATATATATATATATATATATATATATATATATATATATATATATATTTTTTTTTTTTTTTTTAAGTTGAATGATTATGTGTATGTATGTGAACCCCTGGTCTCAAAGACTTTATATTGGTAAGTATGTAAATTATTTATAACACACAATGTTTCTTCTGTCTGAAAAGAGACAAGTATATGCTTCGTTAATGAATCAATGAAACTAAAATCTTATGATAACTTGGTGTGTGTTGTCAAAAAATCAGTTATATTCAAAGAATGCTTATGGAATTCAAATTAGAAATATGGTGATTACTGTTTGATAGAATTCATACATATTTCTCATGTTTGAATGAAGTTAAACGTGGTAATAGGAGAGAAGGCCCTTTGGGAAATAGAAGGATAGGGTAAAGTTATACATATTGATTTAATTTTTATTGAAATTTCAGTGCTTGCACAAATGACAAATTCATCTTCCCAGATTTGGTTTTCCTTTTAAATTTTTATTAACATTTCAGTGAATTATTGTAGTTGTATGCAATATGACTGTGCATTGTCACATTTCGTACTGTATATACAATATTGAACTTCTGAAAGAACTGATGCCCATGTGACAGGGAATCTTGTGTGAATTAATTATACAGCAGGGTTTCTTTGCTAACAGTATTGGTTGTACCAAAAGTGTAGTATCAATAATTGATATCAGTAAAAAATGTAGTATTGGTACAGTTCCACTTTTTAATCAGTTTGACTTGGTATAAAGAAAAAAAAAAAAAAAACTGATGTATAAGGTATTATGAAGGTAGGATGGAGTGACAAACTGATAAACCACTGACTTTTAGTTTGCATTTCTTAGTGAGGGTGGGATAGAAAACTGAAAGTGAACAGAATTTATTGATTCAAAACTTATTTGTAGTAGTGTCACACTATTCCTGATTGGTGTACGGTATTATTGTCTTGTGTAAATACAAGGTCTGCCCATGATAATGCACATCACTCATTGGCTTTGGCTGTTGCTTTGTTTCTGTCTGTTGTGTGATGGTCTCACTAACAGATGACTCACTTAGTACTCACTTTCTTTTCATGCTTACACTAACTCAGCCAGGACAAAGTGCGGCCACTCCTGCTACTGTTCAGACTCCTGACTCTGCTAATCTGAAAGTTAATCAGGTATTTGAAATTAACACTTTCCTGTCATGATTTTTTTTCCAGATGCTTTAAGAATTACTGGTGAATGTTGCTTTTTATCAGGTATACAAGCATCTATTTATATACATGCCTCATTAATTGTGTATATCCTCATGTGCTGCAGTTATGTTGCCTTGATATGTTGCACTGCAAAGGGGCATTTGATCTGCACAGTTTTGTGATATATTTGGGTAAATAATTTTTGTAATCATCCTTGCACATAGGTAAAGTCACTGTAAATTTGTTTCTTTGTTTTCCCACTGCACCAAGTGTTCAGTAAGTGTGTGCCGCTTGTTTGATCTATATTGTGTAGGGCTTGCCTTGGAACATTAATGATGCACTTTTCTTTCTTGAGATCAAAGCTTTATTTTTTAGTTTTATTTCATAAACTTTTATTAAAGAAAATTTATTCATTTTTAGCCTTTGTATACAATATTCATGTCATCTGATTGAATTACTTCAAATTTTTATTCATAATGATGTGTCATGTCACTTTTTTTTTAGACTGATAAGTAGTATTTTATTTCAAGAATCTCTCACTTTTATACTGATACATAGTATTTTATTAGAAATATTTGTTTCGTTATTTGTTATTATTTTAGTTATTTTTTTCATTACTTCTTTGTTTAGTACTTAGGGGAAAGAAGTGAGTAGATGGATAATGAACATTATCAATAGAATAGGAAGTATGATGAGGGAATGGTTTGCAGTTTGATGAAGGGTGTGTCGTGGGTTGTGTATTTGGTACTACTGTATTTATACATTTGAGGCAAATGTGAGAATGTTGGATGGAGGTTTGAGTGTGCTAATGGTAGAGAGTGTAGTCTGAATCAGGTGTTAGAAGTACAAGTATAATGGGAAGGTTAATGATGTGATGGATAGACATTGTAAAGAGAGCATTGGATACAAGAGGCATGTCTGGGAAGCAAGGAAGAGTGGTTGTGCATCAGAAAAACAAATGGACAGCAATTGTTAATGCATTAATTGAATACTAATACAAGAACCGTTATGGGAGACATCTACATGAGGACTGTCTTATTGATTGGGAAAGAAGACTTGTTGCTTTGGTGGCAAAAAAAAAAAAAAAAAAAAATCTTAGGTTTAGATAATTTCTGATTAATTTATACTAAGAAAAAGAATAAATAAATAAATGAAAAATCAAATAAATACATAAATGAATAGATTGGGTTTAAGGATTGAGGTGAAAAGAATTTCTAACCTGTAGGGCTGTACAAGTGAATGATTTGTATGTTTGTGAGAGGTGGGAGGAGAGGGGACATCATCTGAGCCTTCACTTTTCTGCATGTGATACCAGCTTGGTTGATAAATTGTTATTATCACTGATTTCTCATTATTATTATTATTATCTATTATTATTATTATTATTATTATTATTATTATTATTATTATTATTATTATTATTATTATTATTACTACTACTATTATTGTTGTTGTTGTTGTTGTTGTTGTTATTGTTATTGTTATTATTATTATTATTATTATTATTATTATTATTATTATTATTATTATTATTATTTTTGTTATTATTATTGTCATTATTTTAATTGGTTTAATTTTTTTCTTTATGTATTTATTTGATTTGTTTAGCAGTTTGAATACTCAAAGCAGGACGCTTAAAGCTCAGGTACTTGATCCAACATTCTAATAAAATAAGCATCTTTCCATTGTTTTGTCAGCTGTGTTCTCTTATTTTATTAGTTTGTTACTGGCTTATCAGTGAAAGAAGTGTCTGTGATCTGTGACTCATGTTGCCATTTTTTAATATGCCTTTTAATCTTGCATCTTCCTGTGCACCTTTCAAAATGCAGGACGACGAACTAGAGAACAAGGTTAGAATTATTCCAAAAGATTCTCTCTCTCTCTCTCTCTCTCTCTCTCTCTCTCTCTCTCTCTCTCTCTCTCTCTCTCTCTCTCTCTCTCTCTCTCTCTCTCTCTCTCTCTCTCTCTCTCTCTCTCTCTCTCTCTCTCTCTCTCTCTCTCTCTCTCTCTCTCTCTCTGATTTGTCATTTTACATTTAATGGGAATATTCCAAATGTTCCAGATTTAAAATTTTATTCAAAGCAATTTTTTTCCTTTAAATTTTAGTGTTTGTTCATAAGTGATTGTTTTTCTGAACTTATTTATGGAATTGATTACATTTTATAACATTAGGTGTGTAGTACTGTGTTGAATTAACCTTGCACCATCTGTTCCGTCTTGCTGGAATGAACTTTGTACCAGTCTTTCAACTTATGTAGCAGGTCCTGAAAAGTTTGCACTCCTTTAATTTTTAGCATCAAGTAGAGAATTTATTCTTTGCAAATCTCTTAAAGGCCAGATTTCAAAGTAAAACAAAAGCTGTTGCCCGAACTATGTAATGTTATCTTAATCTTTGATGTATAGTGTCCTCTTAAATATTCATGTGTTGTCTAGATAGAATTCAAAATAAATGTGAATTTTCATTTCTAGTTAAATGTTAATTATAATTGAAATTGCTTTTTCAAGGTAAGATATATTTTAGTAAAACACACATGCTTGACTCACAATCAAGAGGGCCGGGTTCGAGTCCCGGTAAGCGGTGAGGCAAATGGGCAAGCCTCTTAAATGTGTGGCCCATGTTCACCTAGCAGTAAATAGGTATGGGATGTAACTCGAGGGGTTGTGGTCTCGCTTTCCCGGTGTGTGTGTTGATGTGGTCTCAGTCCTACCCGAAGATCGGTCTATGAGCTTTGAGCTCGCTCCGTAATGGGGAAGACTGGCTGGGTGACCAGCAGACCTCCAAGGTGAATTAAAACACACACACACACACACACACACACACACACACACACACACACACACACACACACACACACACACACACACACACACACACACACACACACACACATGCTATTTAAGGACATATCTAAGGTATTGATACAGATGGATCAAGTTTAAATTGTTAGTGGAGTTCTTATTTCTGCTGTGTGTGAACTGAAACCATAAAGTACATACTACGTATATGAAAATTGTGCTTTAAAGGAGTGTAAGAGTGATGGCTGTGTAAGAGTTAAGTTCTATTTACTGCTGAGTATTGACTTTCTTCCTAATTTGTATCAAAATAAGGAAAAGGTTATTGTGGTGTCAGAAACACAACATTGTACTAACTTGCCTGTCTTTCCTTGTTGCATCTCAGGAGGTCATGGAGCTTTCTAAGTCACCCAGGTCACCAAAGGTACTCACTTTAATCATTACACTTTTACATTTGTATTTCAAGCTTGTTACCTGCATACACAGTTTAGTCTGATTAGGTATATACATTCATACCTTTATATCCTTTTATTTCTTCGAAGGAATGTGCATGGTGTGTGTGTGTGTGTGTGTGTGTGTGTGTGTGTGTGTGTGTGTGTGTGTGTGTGTGTTTGTGATACAGACTTGTCAAAAAAATATTAAAAAAATCAGCACAATATACTGTTCTGTAATGTTTTGTATGAGCTGTTTAGCTCTTACTGAGGTGGACATCTGGTGAATGGCATTTAGAAGTGCATGGTAAAATAATTAGCATGAAGATGGATAGGACAAGAAGCTTGACTGAGATAGTTTGTGAATAATAGGAGTAGGCTGAGAGAACCCTGTGGAATACCACTGTTAACTTGAGAGGTTGAGAAGAATAGTGACTACTTACCATTGGAGCAACAAAGGAGCTGGAAACCAAAATTGAGGTAAAAGTGAAAATAGATGGATAGAAACTAAATGGGGGAGATTTATAAATTAACATGTCTGTCAGTTTGTAAGGAAAGTTTTTGACTTAGTCTAAAGCGGTTGTGGAGGTGTCACTGCCCTCAACCACAACCTGCTGAGGTATTGCATATTGAGTTAATTTATTGTCATTTTTTGTAAGTGCAATGTGAGTCATGCTCATATTGGACAAAATAGATGATGCAAACATGTACACATAATTGGTTACTCAAGTATTTGCCTACAACCTGAAGCAATTTATCTTTTACTCTTTATGCAAATTACTTGCAACCAGAGATATCATGTAGCCTTGTCTCGCACCTGTTCCTACACCGAAACACTTTCTTATCTCCCCCTCTTCCCTCACAAATGTGCTTGCATCCTTTTACAAAGCCTTGATTTATCTCAACAACTTTTACTCCGTATAAATTTTGAAAACATCTCTCATATTTTTTTAGGTCTTTTAATGATGCATACAACTTTATAAATTTTTCAACTACACCTTTTCATATAGAGATGCAAAAATCTGATCCACATGATTGTTTCCTCTCCTGAATCCCTTCTGTTCCTCACTAAGCTTGATTTCCATCAGTTTCTCATGCAACATTCTCTCAAAGAATAAACTGGCCATACATACGAGAATCATTCCTCTATAACTATTTTCCTCATTCTTACAACCTTTATCTTCATATAGAAGTATACACTACCTCATCTACTACCAGTTCATCTCCATACTTCAACATTTTTGCATATGTTTGATCTATGCCTTTGCCACAGTAGTTTTGTTACAACTTTCTCCACCTCCTTGCTACACATTCCTTACAGTACTATAATCACTCATTCTCTACTTCCATTCATATCCATACTATATAGCATCACTTCCCTGCTCCAACATTGGAGGAGATGCCTTGCATGACCCTGGTCATGGATAACCTCCTACGTATTGAGTTTCTGTTTTAAATTTGTCATTAAGGAATTTGAAAGGGTAGAGAAAGCTGTCTTGTATATCTGTAACCTCCTGCAGAGGTTGCTGAGAAATCTCATGTTTTTGTTCTTGATTGATGGCTTTATGGCCAAAACTCTTATGGTGTGGGGAATGCCAGAAGGCTGCACTCATCAAGTAATAGGTGCACAAGCTGCTACATTGTGGGGCTTATCTGTTTTGTTGATCATCACATCTTGGTGTAAGGTGTATCTCATTGTTTCTCTTTTCACCGTTTCTTGTTTCTCTGTTTCTTTTTAGTGCCATGTTGCATGTGTAAAAAGGCAAGTCTTAAAAGAAGTATTACCTTTATTTGCAAACTGGAGTAAGCTAATAAGGATGACTTAAGTGTGTGGTGTAATTTTTTTATTACTTATAATTTACATCTATATTACTCAATGATCATTAAATACATGTAACATTATTTTGTACAATCACTTGGTGTTAACTTTTTCCATATATATTTGAAATTAATAATTGATTTTTGGTAAAAAATTTCATTATTGGAACAAGTAAATTTAATAGTTAAAAAGAAAACATGTTTGGCACTACTTTAAGCTTAAAAAAAAAAAAATAAAAATATAAATATATATATATATATATATATATATATATATATATATATATATATATATATATATATATATATATATATATATATATATATATATATTAAAATTGTCCAATCAATTATTTCATAAGGATGCTGTGTCTCCCATCCATAAGGAAAAGAAATGGAATCATGATTGTTGTGTTTGACAGATTTATGCCTTGAATTACAGGGTAGCAAAGGAAAGAAGCCAGAGATTGCCTCTGTTCTGGCTCCCTATGATGCAACCAGCAGCAATCAACTAAGTCTCCAGCGTGGGCAGTTAGTTATGATTCGCAAAAAGACAGCATCTGGCTGGTGGGAAGGAGAACTTCAAGTGAGTAAACAATTCATGTTTTTTTTTTTTTTTTTTTTTTTTTTTTCTTCTTCTGTGTAAGAAAAATAATTTGTACTAGAAATAGTTTGAACAAGAAGATATTTTTAACATTTTTAACTATACTCTCAGTTTACACATTTAAGGTTTATCATTTAAAATGCTCTCCATTTCCATTTAGGCAAAAGGGAAAAAGCGGCAAATAGGATGGTTCCCTGCCACGTACGTTAAAGTATTGGGGGGCTCCTCTCGCTCCACGCCTGTGTCCATGGAGCTGACCAACAAAGAGGACGCTCCCCCTGACCTGTCCCAACTGTCACCCTCCTCTGGGAACCCACACACTCAGGTCACCGTCACACCACCAACGGATGAACCAATGAAGGGACCAAATGATGCTTCCAATGGTAAAAATAAAGAAAATGTGTTTCCATTATTGTAAACCTTTCAGTCAACAGAATTGTTTAGTTCTTGTCTGTTCTTGTGAGAGGTTGTCTGTGGTGGGAGATGCTCATCTTTACTTGTCAATCCATTTCATCCTTACAGCACAGGCTCAAAAATAAATTTTGCAATGTTTTCTACTTATTGATAATCTGTTGCTACATATCCAGCTTGTAGAGCAGATCATTAAAGTTCTTCCTTGAATTGACACATATTGAATTATTTTTCTTTTTCATCACTTACATTATTGTTGCCATTATTGCTGTTATTATATATATATATATATATATATATATATATATATATATATATATATATATATATATATATATATATATATATATATATATATATATATATATATATATATATATATATATATATATATATATTTTTATTTATTTGTTTATGTATTTATGTATTTATTTTTGTATGCATTGACACAGGGTTTGCAGAGCAGGTGGAGGCACTTTACCCATACACTGCCATGAATGAGGATGAGCTGACCTTTGAAGCTGGTGCCATTATCTCGGTGATTGACAAGGAGGATGCTGCCTGGTGGAAAGGTACCCTTGAGGGTGCTATTGGTGTCTTCCCTTCAAACTATGTGCAGCCTTACCCAAGTGACTCGGCTGCCAACGCTGCTGGGACGCCCGATGCCGAGGACTCCTTGTGCTGTGAGTAGACACTTCTTTCATATATACATAAGTTTCTGTTTATTACACCTGGCTGAATTTTTATTCAATCACCCTAATTTTTTCATTATCAATGTAGCATTGTAGGAAAACAAACTGCTAAGCCTATTTTCTGATTCTGGATGATGATTTAAGACAGCTAATTATGCAGGGCAGATGTGTGGTTTTGACGTTTTGAGTTGGCTGTGTGTGCATTGAACTCATTTATTTATATGATTGTACATGGAACATTTTCTCAAATGATGAAGATTCTTCTCAAAGTTTTATCTTTTGGAGGAGGCAAGTGAGAAGTATAAATTTTTCAAGAAATATGAGTGAAAGAAATGCTCCAAACACATTAATCAAGCTCTATGTTTTACATGGGGTGGATCAAATATCTGCTTTTATAATTCAGGTTTTTTTTAACTGTAAAAAAATGACCATTTTTCTATATTTTTGGGTATTTCACTTATTGACACATCACGAAGTGGCATGTATTTAGGAAGCAATCTTAACAAATCTTGACGACCTACTTGAGTCTTGATTTTCTTAGTAGAATATATTATTTTCAAATAATAAAGAGCTATTTTAAGTTTATCATATAGAATACTCTGTAGGACAAAATGCTTTAATATTTGCTGGCATGATTTTCAATTCAAGAAAAATGATAACCATATTTTAGGATTACGTTAAATTTCAAATCACAATTGAATATTTTCCTGTAATAAAAAGAAAATGTTAACATGATTAGCATTCCATTGCACCACATTTTTCTTTTTAAAACCAAGCTACATTATCACATACAATTACATCAGTATTTTTTTTTGTTATCAAGTTTAAAAGTGTAGGTCAAAATGAGCTAGATGTTCATTCAAATAAGCCAAAATACCCCACACCACATTGCTGGGAAGAAAAATATTAAAGGGAGCACCAGGAGCTATGAGGATGATTCTTGATGCTTTGTTTTTCTGTGGGAAGCCACAAGGACACAGCAGAAGTGCCATTAGGATCCACCTGTCACATGCATTCCATACTTCTCCTTGCTAAAAGAGATCTCTCATTTGTACTCTGCATCTCAATCCTTGGCATTTTCTTGTACAATCTTTTGTTTTCTTTGTCCATTTTCATATCTACTTATAATCTGCTTAATTTTTCGTGTCTTTCTGTAATGATAAGTTAATTTTCAAGCATATATTTCCTTGCTATCATTTTAACCTATTCTCAGTTACATTTATGAGCTTCAGCTGTCCAAAGGAATTGCAATAAATTTTCAGTACTCTTATGTTTAACAGTTGCTCTTAATTTGTCTGTTTCTCAGTCATCTGGCCTCTCAGGCAACAAAGTTCTATTTAATATCCATTGTGATTAATGAACAATATTGTAAAAAAAAATTGTTTCCACCATTAATCTCCTTTCCTTGCATTCATTTTCTGAATGGTTTACAATCCTTCTTGCCACATATTTATGTATTGCTAATCCAAAATGTTTCAAGTCATCCACTTCTTTAAATAATTTTTTCTCACAGTTTGTTCACTCAATTCCACAAGGGCTTGTACATTAGATACAATCTTTTCACATATTATGCTTTTGCTGCTCCTTGTGTTTACTGTCAGCTTTTTTCCCCCATACAAAGATATATCCAAGCCTCTAGAAGTACTACGGTAACATCTTTGGGCTTTGTCATGATTGATCTGACTTCTATGATTCTTATATGAAATTCATTTTGCCTCATCGTTATGAAAACCAGAGGATAAATAAGTTATAAACTTGGGATAGGGTAATGTGACTGTAATAGTAGAAGTGTATGATGTAAGAAGTAGTGAAGATTTGAACACATGGATGATGACATTTCTGTATTGAATGTAAATAGAGTTTTATCTATTTGACTTGGGAACACTGATAGTCCTTGTGAAGTGTCTTTCACATTTTTAATCGGAACCGACTGGATAGCAATGAGGGGTAAATCAAAGGGGAGTTGATATTTGGTGTCCTGGCAGGTATTGCATCGTTAAGTACTATTACAGAACATTCAGCATTGTGAAAGTGAGCTTGCAAAGCCAATAATGAATTTGTCTCTCTTTCTTGTAGGTAAGCTTGCCTGACTAGTATTCTGGTAAACATTTGGTTTATCCAGATAGATATAATCTGTTTTCAGACACATGAGCTCTACACAGATATACATATACTATACTAGTTCAAATTTATCTTTACTATCTGAAGATATGCTGTATATACTTGCACTAATTTTTCACTGAAGACTATATTTCTCATTTGCTTTTATTTTTGCACTAATTTTTCACTGAAAACTATTTCTCATTTGCTTTTGTTTTTTCACACCTGTACCACCACAGTCTTTCCCCGGTTTCACTGACACTTGGTTGTGTCTCATCTCTGACAATCCATCATCTGTTACCTCTCACTATTGGGCACATGCTGGCCTTCACAGCCTAGAATGATTTGTATCATGTTTTATCACATGGAATGAACAAATTTGACTTTGGTTCCTTTACTGTATGAGGCTTTGTCTAACTCTTGCATGTAAAGAAATCGTAAATCACCTTGAAAGAACACCATAGCATGCATTGTGGTAGATGTAGGACAAACACAGTGAGGAAAGTAATAAAGATTTCCATCTATAAACATTTACAACAGAACTGTCATGAAAGAATCATGTCTTAAATTAGTTGTACACATACTGTACTTAATACTGCACAATACCATTTTCCATATCAGTGTCTGGTACATGATGAGAATTAATCATATATTTAGTGTCTGGATAAATGTAAGATCAAGACATGTTGTGCACAAATTGAAATGGATCTTAAAATGATTACTATAATAATAATATAAAATTTTGAATGTCAGATTAGTGTAGGAGACGAAGTCTGACACAGGCAGCTTTATTAAGTGGAATTTCATTAAAAATGCTAATGACTGTTTAGTCATTAGAGGATAGTTAAATGTAGGAGGAATGACATGACATTATTTAGGTGAAGTGCAGTTAACCCGTAAGAGGTCAACCATGTACATGTATGTGGAGTCTTTGCTTACTATCTGTGGTCAATCACGTACAAGTACGTTCACCCCTTTCTCGCTTTCAATGCGTTTGAAATTCCCTCCAGCTTCAGTATTTATGTTCTTTCAAGTGTCTAGCATATATCAGCACAGTGTCCCGCCATTCTGACATGGGTTAGTCATCCCCCTCCCCCACCCCTCCCTGCCGCCTTGCCTTGGCGTGACAAAAAAAAACGGAGCGTCATTTGGTATTACTGTCATGAATGTGATGTAGCTCTATGCATTGAGCCTTGTTTTGAAGAATATCACACCCTGCTGCAATACTAAAAAGCTTAGATACTGAAAGAAAAAATAAACAATATTTTGTGGTAAACTGAGCAAATTATTTTTTACATTATATTTACAGTATTTACAAATATTTTTTGTATTTTCATTTCATAAAACATGGGTTAATTTATGAATATGTAATCAATATACACATGTCTCGTAGGAGAAAAATATCGATAAAACGATTAAAAAAGCCTCATTCAGAAGTATGTCTGGCAGCATCACTGAGCGAGATAAATTTAAAGCTCCAGCGGGATATTTAAAAATGGCAATTTCGAACTTTAACTCTTATTTTTACTTTTCTATGCCCAATTTGAGTTATATGAAATAAAAAAAGAAAGTGGAATTTTTGGTGACCTGGACGAGTATTGGGAGGTAAATCAGTGCTGACCTCTTACGGGTTAAATCTGGCTCATGGAGTAAGCCCGATATTTTGGCAAAAATAAAAGCGATTTTGCGAAGAAAAAGGTTTTGTATTAATTGAGAACACATTTATCAGAATAAAACAGTTTTGTCTTAAAATTAAGTTTATGCAATTTTCTGACATACAAAAAATTTAAACTGTCATTTTCTAACTGTTTCCTGTAAGGCTTTGACTGTGTACAGTGCACACAAAAAATAATCAAGTAATGCCATCTAGTACCACTGGAGAATGTAGGGAGGGAGGAAGGCAGAGGCCACCAAGGTGAGCAATTCCCACTGCACACAACTTACAGTTAAATTTCCGCAAAATAAAACAAAACACATCATATGTGTATAGAGTATTTTTTTTACTTAGAATTATATGAACTATTAGATAATGAAAAATATACCTTAACTTGCGAGACACCCTGTATGTAGAGCTCAACAAATATCACTGGTCACTCATATTTTGGCTACGTAGCCAATAACTCCTCTTAGTTTGTTACTGAAAGAATGATCTTAACAGATATAAAATTTGGAGTAGTGAGCAAAATTTGTTTGACTGCATCCCTGTTTTACATTATTATCACACACTAAAAATTAGCATTGGTGTCATCTCAAATTTGATCTGTGTGTGATGTTATGCATTATGCAGCCACATCATCCCTTACATTACAAATACAAAAGATACAAAATTACTATAATTTTTGCATACAAAGTACAAAGTTCAGAGTGACAGATGATGATACTTTACTTGTTCTGTTCAAATCAGGCTCTTTCAGTCACTTGCATACTAATAGGAGCAGCATGATAGTGCCTAGGAGACAGTTTAATTTTTTTATGATATACAATACATATATGATATGATAATGATTTTATATATATATATATATATATATATATATATATATATATATATATATATATATATATATATATATATATATATATATATATATATTATTTTTTTCTGTGGTACTTGTTGAGGTCAACATTAAAAACTTTGTTACTGAAAACTGCCATGCTAAGTATTTTCATTTGACTCATTTAAAAAAATTTTTAAGTAATATTTCTCATTGTTAGTTATTTTAATATAGATAACAATAAGAAAATTCATTGCCTATTCAAGAACATAATTTCAATATTTTTAGCGAAGTTATTATTGTAGATAACATAATGTGTGAATGCATTGTAGATGACCAGTGAATTTGGTCATTTCAGGAATAAACACTGAAAGAGACAGGCAAAGGGGCTAGCTGTTAGCTGGCCCAGCTGGCTTGTTAGCTGTCTTGCCATCTAGCAAACAAACACTTCATTCTCCATTGATGTAAACCCCTTTCTTCATCCCTGGAATCAGTGCTACAAATTACATCAGGGCCGAAGGATTATAATGTCATGTGGTTGTGTATCCAAAGATAGAAAGTGATTCTCTTGATCTATTTTCACTTGGTTAGGTATTTGAAAGTTGAAAAATTAAACTGATTAGTGGTCACTTCAGGTGAATCTCATTTCTAAGACAAATGTGAGTTTTATGGAAAAAAGTGTGTTCTTTCATTATTTTTTCCTTTCTTTCTTTCTTTTTATTTATATTTTTTTATGATATTAATGATAAATCCCACATTGATATAAACATGAGAAGCAGGTTAATGTGCTGCATCACATCTCACTTTTAGTATTTTCATGAGAGTAACGTAAATTATTATATCACTTAGTTTGCATTTATCACTTTTAAGTTCAATTTCATTTTAAGATTTTTTAAGTTTTAAATATTTCAGATTAACAGAATTTCTCACAATTTAGGAAATGGTGTAGGAAGCGAGTCCTGTGTACTCATATTTCTTTTACATATTTTAGATCATGATATAACTTAATATTATTGCTGTTGTATGTATTTATCAGTTGTTATATGTATATAAATAGGAAATTGTTATTGTTTTAGCAAAGTTTGTAATTTTATTCAGCAAAAACTGTGCATGTTACCATTAAAGGAAGTACATGATAATTGTGATGATATAGAAATTAGCTAATGCTTATTTGACTGGCTTTGATAGCTTGGAGTATATTTTACATACAGAAGTTTCACAGAAAATTTTGCAACACAACTAATGCTTTTATATCTCTGTGGCACTAATGATGGTGGAAAATTATGGTAATAGTGATGATGATCAAGAAATCTCATTAATTAGACTCCCAAATATCACTGTTATTGATCCACTACAGACAGTGATGCATTGAATAAGTGTCCAAATGTAATACTTCTTTACTCCTGGCCTGGACTTAATTTCTCAAACATTTCATTCAATTGACTCGAAGGTTGTTTTTGAAATGTAATGATAGGAGTTTTGATTTCTTTATTTATTTGTTATGCACCAGTTGATTATCAAAACAAACATGTGTGTGGTGGTTTTTATTTGTTTATTTTGCTTGTCTATTTTTTAGGGTGATTGACAGTGACTCATTGTTACCCCTCAGAATGTTTATGGTGTATATTTGATTGTAATATCATTACTGTATTACTGCATAGACATCAGTTCACATCTTTTTTGGTGTGTATCACAATGGGTTGATGAATTAAAAGATTGAATGCTTTGATACACAAAAGATCTGATTAAGTTTTTGTATTATCTTGCCCCATGAAAAAAAATATGTTTATAGATAAGTTATTGAGGTATAGGAAGGTGTTTATGTTGGGACCAGTTGGTGTTCAGGACTATATCACCTCTGAAATTTTGAAGTGCCTAGTATTATTTTCACATTTAATTCTGTTTATCATAAAGTACAGAATTCTTACATTAGCCATTCTAGATATTACTTTCACCTTGTTTCAAAGTTCTAAACACAAAATGCAGAACCCTTTAAGTATAACTGAAGAACTGTTATTCCCTATTCCTACCCCCTCAGATGTATGCTGTATGTATGCATACAAGGTGTTATGTAACTTGACACTTATAGTAAAATTCATGAATTAGAGTTAGCTATTTAAATCTAGTGTCTATAGTCAAATTATCTTTAAATTTTTACTTTAGTAATGCACTTCAGAAGAACAGTGGCCTTGAATCTTATTCTGCAGTTTATTGTGTTTTATTACCATATTTCCTTTAGTAGGTGATTTTGAACAGTAGGATTCACATTTGTAGCCCAGTGACAAATAAGCAGATTGACTGGTGTAAGAAGAGCAACATGGACAATACTGTAACTGATGTGATATTTAGTTTCATTGATTGCTTGAAATTTTTATGAACATAACATAGCCACAGTAATTGTGTTGCATGTGTTGTGGTGTCTTGGTAAGGGGCTGCCATGAAAAATATCCAACTTGGGTGAATTTTGTTAGAAGGGCTCCAGTCTCTGTGAATGAGATCATTCTATTTAGTTGTAAGTTTTAACAAATAATAAGTAAATTTGTTCACTTATTTAAAACTCTGGAATATTCACATATTTACATCATGATTGAAGATGAATGGTTTATGTTCAAAATGTTTAGATCCACATCTGAAATTTGTTATATGTTTGAATTTTATTTTCATAATGCAAAGTTATTTGTAAAATTTTCCTTGTGTGAATATCACACACACACACACACACACACACACACACACACACACACACACACACACACACACACACACACACACACACACACACACACACACACACACACACACACACACACACACACACACACACAGCTTTATACCTGAACTCAGCACACTAAGTTTAATGTTCCTTAGTAACTTTTGTCACAATCTTGAATTATATTTAGTGTAGGTAGTAACTATTAGGGTAATTCATTCTTATTATTGAATTCAGAATTTATTTTATGAATAGATTTGTTCTATTTAAATATGGAGGTTAATTTTGTTGTTCCAGTTCTTTAGTGTATTACCTGTTTTAGGACAATACTCATCTTGTTTAATTGACATTCATTGAGTTTATGAAAACAGTTGAACCTCGTATGGAATGTTATGCAGTTATAGTACTCCAATACTCATGAGATGGTATCTGTTATTGAATTTTTTTCACATTATAGTGCAACATTAACAGTCCTGTGAACTGCAATGGTCATAACAGCAATGTTAAAATCAAAGCTGGATTTCTTTGTCTTGGTTCTTAAATAATGTTCAAGTAACATTAGTAACTCTTGACTAGTGAAACCTTCAAAGTGTTGGAAATATTTTGTATCAAGCATTTAATGATGTTAACAAGAATGACAACAGCATGCAGTGCAAATATCTAGTAAGGTGATAACACAAAAATATATTTGTATTATGGAGAAGACCCCAACACACACACACACACACACACACACACACACACACACACACACACACACACACACACACACACACACACACACACACACACACACACACACACACACACACACACACACACACACACACACACACACACACACACACACAGGCTATGCTTATCGCCTTATTATTCACTTTCTTTGTATTGTGTTCAGTGAGACAAGATATTTGCCTTTGCTGTGATGTTAAGCATGTGCCCCATCACCTATTTTTCATGTATTTATTTTATATAATATTGTGGGTTTGCATTTGTTCATGTGTGTGTGTGTGTGTGTGTGTGTGTGTGTGTGTGTGTGTGTGTGCATTCATGCTTGCATGTGTGCATATGTGTGTTTGTGTATGGCGCAATTGTTATGCTTCTCATGTAGATTATAAGATATTATCCCAAAGATATTTTAGCTATTTTTAAGTAACCAAGTCATAACTCTGTTTAATTGTTGTTTTGTCATTAGTTTAATTTGGACTTGAAAAAAGTATATCAATTTTTAACTTCATCTGAAGATATATTTAGTGATTTTTATTATTGTTTTTGTTATTATTATTATTATTATTATTTTATTTTTATTATTATTATTATTATTATTATTATTATTATTATTATTATTATTATTATTATTATGTTTATACTGACAAGACTTTGGTACTTGAGAGACCCAATATTTTAAATTTGATTATTTGAAAGCCCCAAATGAGTAGCACTCCAAGCCTAATAAGTGCCACCATAAGAATATGATCATATAGTCAGGGTAGTTATTAAGAAATAACAGTAAAATATAGATTATGCTATTGTTATTGTTAAAAACTGTATTAATGGTCATAAATGCTGTTTCGACAGTGGTTTATAGGTGTAAAATTAGTATTGTGAGTGAGAAATCTATGGATGTAGTTCCAAAGTTGTTCTGGCTTGGATGTTGTGATTTGAGTGTATTTTAGCACTGCAAAGGTATTCAGAGGGAAGCTGATTATGCATGCTGGAATTCAACACTTCTTTGCAAAATTCAAAAGACTTATTCATGGATGTGCAGTTATCAGTAGGACAATAACTTTTTTAGATGGTTTGCTTTAAGGTTACTTGTTTCTTCTATGATTTTGAAATTTTTAGCATATCCTGAAAGGAGAGAAGTGGCTTAGAGAAGGAGTGCATGTTGTAGGTGTGCATGAATGTCACACAGGCAGCAGGGTGCATATATACATGTATATTATGTGAGAGATTTTTCCATAGTTCAGGTCTGAGCTCTGTAGTATGATTAGAGATTATGAACCTATTAATTTTGCTCTGCTGACTGTCTTGTTCCTTAGGTACAAAGGGAAGAAGGAAAATTAAACAAAATTGCAACATTCAGTTTTACTTATCACACATTTTTAATGAATAAGAATGACCTGGGTCTATTTGCATTGAATTATAATTTTCAGGATAAAATCATGCTTCCCTACACCTAATTAAGAACATACAGAGTTCACAGTGCAACATTTCCACATTCCAAAGCAACTTACAACAGGTAGCAGTATTCAGTGGAGTAAATATGATGATATTACCCAATATATAGGTACTGTATACAAATGTATGAATATTAAGGCAGTACCTAAAGAAACTTTATAGTTTCATCATGTCAGTTATCTCTGTAGCATTGTGAAAGTTGAGCATAAGGGTTGTATTAAACTAGTGTCAGACAGAGAATGACATGGTCACAAAAATATCTTCTTAGTGATTTTTTTTACTTTATTTATTTTTCTTAATATATTTTCTCTCAGTTTTTGAGATTGGAAAGTTAGTTTTTTGTTGGCGAGGAAATGGTTCACAAGAGCTATTATTTCATTCCCTTGTCTGTCTTGAAAAAAAATTAATGTTGTAATATCATAGAAATTGTTGTTGTCTTTGAAAGCTGGGTTAGTGTAAAGTATTGAAAAAAAAAAAAAATAAATAAACATGAGTACAGGACACCACTCCTACTTACATACATATGTTTTTATAACTAAACTAGGAAAGATTATGGTAAAGAAGCCATATATCATTGCTGCATTTTGGGCTATCTTGCTAGGTGGTCAGGGCTGTGTTGTTGAGCTGCACTGGGCTAGGTGCTCCTTGTCTTCACTCATTAAAGTCATTGCTTGAATCTCATTGGAATCTCAGCAGCTGAAACAGAAATTATATGATAGAGGCTATGTAATATTAATGCTTTCTCTTAGGCAAACACTAGATTAGAAAAATAAATATGTATGTGCTGATAAATAGTAATAACATGAAAACAGATTGTTTAGATGGAATACTGAACTGTGGTATGTGGTTCATGCTGTAAGGAACAAAATTTCTTAAAGCATTTTCCTTTTTCCTCACATATTTAGCTATTTCATGTCCAAGTTTCCCACCTTACCATTCATAGGTCCAGGATGGTAGTAACTGTTAAAAAGGCTCTGATTACTGCTGTAGTTTGTATTAAAAAATGTGAATTCATAATAATGGTTAGAAAATGCTTTTTCCTTGAATATTTGAAATGAATGTGTGTAGAGTCACTGTTAAGCATGTATTCTAAACAAACTGCATTTCAGTATTACTGGACAGTCGTATCATTACATACATATGTAAGTACAGTGCATTCACTGTATTAATGTGCATAAGTTTGCATATACCAAAGCATTTAACTCATTCTTCCTCAGTGGTCATGCATGACAGCCTCAGGAGTGTCACACTGGCCTTGGGAATCAATGCTCAAGTAGTGTGTGTCCTCATGCATTGATGTATTACAGTTCAGAGGAAGCCAGGATTGATTTGTTTTTCCTTTGAAGATCTTTGTTTAGTAAAATATTTGTTATGGAGCAACAGTGTCTGTACTTAAGATGTTTGAACCATGATTAAATCTGTCCAAATAGAACAAAAATGTATATATACTTCTCCTCTGTGATTATAAATAATTTTAGAATACAAAGTGGTGGATTGCTAGTGCAAAAATAATAGTTTTAAAACAAGCAATATTTTGAATTAATAGCTAACTCAAAAATAGTTAATTGTGTGTGTGTGTGTGTGTGTGTGTGTGTGTGTGTGTGTGTGTGTGTGTGTGTGTGTATCTATCTATCTGTGTATCTATCTATCTATCTATCTATCTATCTATCTATCTATCTATCTATCTATCTATCTATCTATCTATATATATATATATATATATATATATATATATATATATATATATATATATATATATATATATATATATATATATATATATATATATATATATACGCACACTGAGATTATATCATGAAAAGGTGAAGAATGAGATTGAATTTCATTGTGAAAGTTTCTGTATAGTATAGTGAGAAAACAATGAAACACATGCTGCAAGATTCGCTGATGTATTGGGATGCTGATTAATTAGTAATAGTATGATCTTCATTTCAGATGTACTGGTATACAGTACTGGGAAACTTGTAGAAATTAATCATGATTTACTGTCACTATATGAGGGGAGAGTTTTCTATTTTATGGTACATTTTAGCAATGAAATGTATAATAATGAGCTGTGTCTACTATTAGACATAATGGAAAGTGTGGAATGATTTTGACCTACTGTTGCCTCAATTGGAAAGAGTATATAGTATCATTTGCTCATAAGTAGAATATCTGACATTGTTTATGACATTTAATCATGAATCTTATATAAAGAAGTTCACATTCCCAAGTTGGTTGCTGACACTTTGTTTCTCAGGTGAGTTGCTTCCATCCATACTCTTAATCCTTTCCTCATTGCTTATGCAGCTTTACTGTGATTGTAGTTGACATTGCCTTGTGATGCGCTGTAGTGCCGCTGTGCTAACATGTTACGTTTATGTTTGTTCCCACTCGTGTTGCTCACATTCATTAACTAGATGGTGTGAACTTTGGCAGTACTTTATTTATTAATTTTATTTATTTGTTTACTTTTTTCCTTTTAATTTTGGCACAGCTTTACGTGGTAGTGCATGCTGTTTTTTTATATTTTTATTCATGTAACGCATAGTCATCATTTAACACAGGCTAAGGGTATAGTGAAAGAGGAAATTAAGATGATAATTTCAAATTGTCTCATGAGAATTTTCTTAGTGTAAACACTCTCATTAATTGTAACAAGGCTTATCAGAATTATGGAGGGCAAACTTACCTTTTAATTCCTCTTTACTATGCTTCTAATATCAGCATGCTTGATATGCAATAATAGTTTTTTTCTTTACTTTGGTAAATGAACATAAAGATGGATTGATCATTTTAACTTCTGATAAATGCTTATCTGCAGTTATGCAACTATTATCTACTATAAATATCAAGTTTTTTTTTCATACAAAATGATAAATGCATATTATATTCCAGCGTCTGTAATCGTATCTAGATTTATTATTATTATTATTATTATTATTATTATTATTATTATTATTATTATTATTATTATTATTATTATCATTATTACTGTTGTTATTATTATTTTTATTATCATTATTGTTTTTTTTTATCTTTTTAACAAAAATTTCTTATGATAAGTTAGTGAACGTAGGATGATATTCTTCATGTTGAGGTTGAATGTAAATAGCTTTATTATTTTGAATACGCCTTTATTAGTTTCATTGTAAAATGAATTTGTAGAGCAAACCAAGCTGTTCTTTGAAAGATAACATGTTCTATTTAGGTGTACAACATTTGCATTTATGTACAGGTGTGTGTGTGTGTGTGTGTGTGTGTGTGTGTTTGTGTGTGTGTGTGTGTGTGTGTGTTTGTGTCTGTGTGCGTGTGTGTGTGTGTGTGTGTGTGTGTGTGTGTGAAGCTGCACATGCATGGCTAACATCACAGATTTAATCACAAATTAAAAAGAATATTAGGTATTTATTTAATGTAAGCCAAAGTGTGTAATTGTGAAGTGCTGAATTTTTTGGAGTAGTATTGTAATTTCTACACTGTGTCATGGAAACCAACAGAAGTTCTCCAATTCTTTGCTGCCACTACTGCTGCTGCTAGAATGTGTCATCAAATTAATGCCATCTAAATATGCAAATAATAATATTGGGTATCAAATGGTATTATTACCACTGCACACAGGAACTGCATTAACAGTGATGAAATGTTTGATGAATACATAGTTACTGCATATTCAATATACACAGATAGTGAAACCTTCAGATATCAAAGATCACACCCTTTGTTGTCATGTCATTGTCTACTACAGTACCACTGCTTTTCTTTGCCAATCCATGGCAGTTTTGTTTTACCTAAAATTTCAAGAGCCAAATTTTAAATGATTTATTTTATAGGAATAATCTGTATTTATGAATACTACTCAAAGTAGTGGAGTACCTGCAGTGTAGTGAATTGACTAATTTGTATTAACTGTATAGTGGCTTCTGGTTAAGGAGCAACTGACTTGCTGTAAACCTGAGCAGTGTGTAGCATGTGATTTGTGAAATTAGCTGTGACATGCTTCTTACTCTACAGTGCATGAAAAAAAATATCATGGCATCAAATCTTTGTTTTGCCTTACTGAAGAAAATTTAATAGTTAGATATGTACAGTACTGTGTGTTACCATCTGTAAAGATTATTTCTTTAAAAGAAGGAAAAGTGTGTGTGTGTGTGTGTGTGTGTGTGTGTGTGTGTGTGTGTGTGTGTGTGTGTGCGCACGTGCGAGTGTATGTATATGTGTGTCATTTACTTAGTGCAAACACTTCACAATTCAAATTGCCACTTTCGATACCCATTCTTTCATCATATATCAAGCATGTTTACTGCAGAAGTACATAGCTTATATATATATATATATATATATATATATATATATATATATATATATATATATATATATATATATATATATATATATATATATATATATATATACATATATTCTGTAAAATTACAGAATATATTGATGTACTTTTTAATCAATATAAACAACCTACCTGCAGCTTCTGTTTCTTTTTATTTGCTCTTAAAGTTTTTGTTTAATATGTTATTTTGAGTCTGTAGTTTCTAGAGTCAGTGTGATATACTGGATGCTAGAGATGTGCAATTTACACAGAAATATTCAGTTCAGGGACTACCATGTGTATGCCTACGGGCTTCTTGCAGCTTCCCCTGTGTTTTTTATTTGCTAAATTTCATGATATTTATATAAATGACCTTAATAGATTATTCTAGTTTACACTAAAATATCTTACAGATACAGATTATAGGAGTCAGGGTCAAGGACATGGATCTACCAGGTCCAGTTGGCATGTGTCCATGTCGTCCCCAGTGGAGCAGCAGCGGCAGAGTGTCATCCAAGAGATTCTGCAAACAGAGGCAGCCTACCTTCGAGAGTTGCTGCTGGTGGAGGAGGTCAGTTAGGTTCAGTGTTCTGTGTTTGCATTCACACAGCAATGACTATTTTTTTCTTGTAGGCTTTAGAAATTTGATGAGAAATTTAAGTTCATAATATATTAATGTGGTAGAAAAATGCTCAGGTTGAAGCTGAGAACTTCAGGGATAGGGGGTAGGAAAGGTACTAGTGTTACCAGCTGAAAGGAAAGTGAACTATGTATTATAACCAGGACATTTATCAGGACCTCTTGAATGCACTTTATAGGTTGCCAACAGTGTGGTAGTTGTGTTCAGTGCTCCCCCTAGAATTGCTATACTACCTACCATTGTTTATAAGTATGTAGTTCCTCCATGCATATATTTTTTTTTCTTTATATCTGGCAGATTATTAGCACTCAGCACAGTATTGATCTTATTTTCAGGTGTTCATCAGAACCATGCGTTCTTCAGGCATTGTAAATGAGAAAGAACTGGATTCATTATTTGTTAACTGGGATGAATTGATCTTAGCCAACTCATACTTCAACAAGTAAGTATTTAATTCCTCTTTTGCAAGTGTTTTCTTCTATTCATGCAATTGCTGAAAGACAGGTAAATGGTGCCTTAAATTCAGTAAGAGTTGATTCAAAATGTTTGTCATAAAGGATAGAAAATTTAGATGAATGCTCATAAGAAGGAAGAACAAAATTAAACAACTCACTTTAAGAATACTAGGAAAATGCTAATGTAAATGTACATTTTGTTTCAGAGCGCTAAAAGTGCGGTGCATGAACAGCAGTGGAGGAGTCATCACAATGATTGGTGATGTGTTATGTCAGCAGGTAAAAATTCACTCCATGTTTTTAATCAGAAAAAAAAAAGAAATGACATTGGATACTCTTTAGTATTTGTAAAACTCACAAACATGTAAAAAAAGTGATAATCATATCTAAAGATCCAAATTTTCCTCTTTTTTTCATCCTGATGATTTAAACTTGGTGTAATTTTGAACTGTTGAGATTGTTATTAGTATATTTTCTTTTTAGATTAGCCAACTGAAGCCTTACCTCAGGTTCTGCAGCCTCCAATTGCATGGTGCCACTCTACTTGGAGAAAAGTAAGCACAATATTGAGTCATTAATCTTGCAGTTAGATGAGAAATCAACATTTTTCAGTTTACTGGTTTAGTGGTTCAGTAGTTCAGTGACTAGTGCATTTGACTTACAACCAAGAGGTCAAGGGTTTGGATCTTGGGCTGGGCAAAGATGAGGTAGGTTATTCTTTCATCTCACTGTGGCTCATGTTCATTCTGCAGTGAAAAGGTATGAGATGTGAACTGAAGAGTTGTGACCTTTGCTGTTTTAGTTACAAGTAGTAATCTAGGAATTCACCTTCCCTGTGTGTGTAATGTTAGTGTGAGTGAGTGTGTATATGTGTGGTATCTCCAAGAAACCAGAAATAGTCTGTGGCTCACCAATGGGGCAAACAAACAAAGGTAGAAAAAATATTTTTAACATACATATAGTATAACTGTGTGACACTGATCAATATTTATGTGTTTTGTAGTTAGTGTTTTGACTCGTAGCTTTTGCATATCTTTTCATACAGGTACAGTATTTATGAGTACTGTGATTATCTTTGAAGTATTGTATGTAATAAATGTAGGTCATTTAGCAGATTTTGGTTAGTCACTTCCACATTAAAGTTGAGTCATCTGGTTTGTTTTTCAGTCTTTGTATATCACTGGGTTCAATAGACAGGGCACACTGTGATGAAAAGCTAAAGTGATGCATGCTCATTCTTCTGCCTGTTATTGTCTGATACATTTATTTCTTAATTGCAGAGTAGTTTTACTCTCTCTCTCTCTCTCTCTCTCTCTCTCTCTCTCTCTCTCTCTCTCTCTCTCTCTCTCTCTCTCTCTCTCTCTCTCTCTCTCTCTCTCTCTCTCTCTCTCTCTCTCTAGCTCTCCTTACCTTACCTTGTCTACTACTATAAGTGCCTTGATTTAAAATCTTAGTAAACTATGAAATACATTTGAAATAATCCTGACTTGTGGGAAGGTGTCGGGCAGGTGGTCCGTGGGCTGACTTAGTGAGGCAGTGTCAAGAGCATCCACTTATCCAAGGTCACACCCTCACTTCTTTCTTGCTCAAGCCTATGCAGAGGATAACCAGATATCCACTGCTTATCAAGCAGGTAATAAGTCAAGATTTGTTCATTTGTATATGTGTGATTATATATAGCTCAGACTTTTTTGTATTTAGTATTCAATTAAATTTTTTTTTTTCTTATTTTCAAGCTGTTAAAATATACTCCCGAGGGTCACCCAGACTGTTACAACACCCAAGAGGCACTCTCAGCATCAGAGACGCTTTGTGCACAAGTGAGTTGTCTCTGGCTATGATATCTTCATTTTTCATTTTCAGATTTTTAACCAAAAGAAAAAAATTATAATAAAACTCTGGGAGCTGTATAATTTGCAGGCACTCTATGGTCTGTCTGTTCTAAACTGGCCACTGAGTCTCGTTCTGGGACAAAAATGCCTGTTGTCATATCTTGAGGAAAATAGTAGTGTCTCCTTGAGATAATTGTGTAGATCAACAGAAAATAAGTACATATTATACATATAGAATAATTATATGTCATTAATAAGTTGCAATATGTGAACAATAACCCAATTTTCCACTTCGTAATACCGAGACCCAGTGGTTGGTTTAGAATATACAAACTATAGTTTCTTTTAAATAATGAGAACATTCAGTGTGTGATCTCAGGTATTAGAAAAAGTATATATATTTTCAAAATATGGTTTGATGCCAGTTTATGGTAAGTACTACACTTTTTAAAAATACAATATAGATACCAGTTCTTTACTAATTAATTATTTAGGTCTCATAATTTATTTTATTGTATTATTCTTATTGCTTAACTGGTAATCAAAACTTGAGAAACAATATTGTGATTCACTGATTGAAAGAATTTGGTATTGCATCATCAATGACTGCATTGAATTGATAAAATTAAATGTTTGGTATGTGAAGAATCTGCAGAGTTTAGTGAATGAAAGAATGCCACTACACCAACTGATAGAGATGTAGGAAGTGATAGCATTGGGTCATGTGGTGTGTGTGGCAAAGGCACAGTACAAGGACACTAGTGTAACAGTAAAGGAGGCTCTGGCAGGAGAATTCATGTACCACAGATCTGCAATATAAATTTTCAATATTTTGTTTTTAGATATTAGAAAAATGCTTGCATGACAATGTCCCACACAAATTCAGTCACTGGAATGAATAGAATGAGTAAACATCCTGATAACCAAGTATATTCACTCTGTTTGGTGTCATGTTTGTACTTGATAGAGTCAAGCAGCATCTTGCCACTAATTGGCTATCCATTTCTAGCATTTCTCTTTTCTTTATATTCACTCTGCTTCCTTTGTCAGTTTCAGTACATATAAACTCAATTATCCCAGCTGACTTTCCACTAATCTATCAGTTTTCAATGGCTTTTTAATTGAATTTCATTTTTCTGGGTTTCATAGTTACAAATTCACTTTATGTAGCCATTACTCATCTAGATGAAATGTATTCTGAAGGTAAATGAAGCTGTGAGTCAGAGGGAGAACACAGACAAGTTGGAGTGGATGCAGAGGTGTGTGACCTGTGAGGGTTTGCAGGAACGCCTTGTCTTTAATTCCCTCACCAACACTCTGGGTCCAAGGAAGCTCCTGCATACAGGCACTCTTCACAAGGTATATGCATTATTCATTGATAAGACATGACAAAGAGAAGCTCAACTCAAGTATAACATTGTCCTTGTCTTAAGATTTATTGTAGCTGTTGAGGATTTACCAATGTATAGTTGAATAGCAAAGATTTTTTGTGGAATCCTAACAGAGAGAATGAACCACAGTTTAGTTAAGAGAGTCCAAATATCATTACTGAATTGCTTTTTGTAGCATCCATCATAATTATCATCATCAGATAGCATGGGCATATAGCTTTCCTGCAAATTCATGCCTGGAATTAGAGTTTGATGATACCAGCAATGCTATTTTCAAAGTCTTTTTTTTATGGACATGGTTTGACTTCACTCACCATATGTTATGACTACATAGAGTAAACCATTGAAAAAGATCCTCTCCCAATGACTGTTGGTGTGAGAGGGATGATTTAAGCAAATGCCATTTCTTGTCAGCTCTTTTTTTAATTGATTAATTAATTTATTTATTTATTTTTTATTACTATTATTATTATTATTTTTTATTTTTTATATCCTGGCCTATAGTGCCTGTAAGTAACTTGAAGAGTATGGAAGCACTGTTAAGCTTCCACTCATTAGTGGCGCAGGCCATTTTACTTATTGTACCCATATTAAGGGCCATATCACCACCCAAGTGCATCTTTGGTGTAACCACTTAGAACCTGGGTATCATGGTGACATGTAGGTAACTTTAAACCACTCGACAAATGGCAAAGTTTCAAGGCCGTACTTGGTGGGATTTGAACCTATGTGTGGATGTCTGCCCAATTCCACGCTCACCATCTTATCCACTACGCCACCATTTACAGAATCAGTTTGGAAATAGTACTTGTAGTCAAGCAGACAGAGGATTGTGAGCTGGTAGTTGTTTGAGAATCTTTCTTTTGGATGAAATCCTTTTTGTAATCGGAGATGAAAAACAATGTATACTTGGAGATGAAGTTGTCATAGAATGATGGATTGGGAGATTTCAGTGAATGCTTCTCCAGAAAGGAAGGAATAATGAAACTATTCTATTTTTTTGTGTGAAAAGTTGATACTCTATTGTTATGACCATTTTGAATACTGAGTATAACATATACATTACTACAATTCTAGATGTAAATTTTCTCTTTCCACAGGTCAAAAGTAAACGTGAGCTTGTAGCATTCCTCCTTAGTGACTTCCTTTTGCTGACAACTCCAAGTAAGTCAGTGTCTTCATGCACAACTCTAGCAACATTGGAGAGAGCGCTCACCTCCACCACGTGTGCCATGTATCGCAAGGTTAGTCTGCCATGTAATGCCATAGCAGGATGGACACACACACACACAAACCAAAGTAGGGAAAATTTTGAAAAATTTTAACATTTTCAGAAAAGGAAAACTGCAACAAGATTTTCATGCTTTTCACAACAAACTTTTCCTTTTTCATGTAGGACTTATAAAATTTTTGGCAAATTTTTAAATTTGTCACAATTTTCAGATGAGAAAAACTGTAACTAGTGTTCATGCTTTTCATTATAAGTTTCTCCTCCCCCTCCTCCTCCACCTCCTTGAAATCTGTGTAACACATTGAGAAGTTAATATTTATCTTATTAAAATTCCCTGAGTTGACATTTTGCTCTAGCTATAAATAAAGGCTGCTTCATCAATTAGGGAGCTGACTGTACCTATATAATTGTTTGTGCAGTCTAATCATGCAATTCTTTACAGCCTATGTTCTTGACTGACCTGAGAGTGGAGGGAGACAAAGACTCAGAGACTTGCTTCACCCTTGTTAGTCCAGCATGTGGTGACATTGCTGTAGCAGCGCCAACCACTCATGAAAGAAACAACTGGCTTAAGAAAATTGCTATTGCCAAGAAGCACATTAGTGACACAGAAAGGTCTCTCCTTCATCGACAGCAGTCCAGTAAGTATCTGATGTCATCTTTTTCATTTACTTCCTTCATTAAGCATTTTTCCACTCATATATTATATGTCTCTTGTATATCTTATATAAAATAGGACATTAATATATTGAATGATATATTCCAATAGTTGTTTCAAATCAGTTTTCAGTGTAATAATATTGTTTCAATAGGGAGAAAACTTTTTCTAGCATAGAAAAAAAGTACTAAATGATAAGAAAAGGCTTTGTAATCAGTAAATACAGTATTGGAGAACACATGGCATACTAATCTACATACACATACACCAAGCACCTCCAGCAGCTAAGATGCAGATGTTAGGTGCTGCATGGTGCTTCATCATTGTGTATTTTCCATTGCTGCATATCAGTACTCCTATTGATGTTGATTACTCAGCTCATCGATACCTGTTCATGAAAACTACTTAGATTTTGTTTTCATGTCACTATAATAACTTTGTGAAAACAATCACTCACCAATCAACACAGCTAAATAAGAAATTGGTTCATTAAGTGAAGTTAAATTGACAGGAAATAACACATCTTGTTGCCCACTTCTTGTTTGTCTCACTGCATTCATCCCATTAATAATTCAGTTTAATTTTTCTTTTTTACTTAGAAGTAAAATCATGAGAAATGAGGCGGGGGATGTCTGACTCTTCATCTGTGTATGGCACATTAGTTTGAACCATTACATATATCTCACATTGTACACCCAACTCTACTGTTTACAGCTCCAGTTTCCAGTAAAAGTGTGTGTGTGTGTGTGTGTGTGTGTGTGTGTGTGTGTGTGTGTGTGTGTGTGTGTATATATATATATATATATATATATATATATATATATATATATATATATATATATATATATATATATATATATATATATATATATATCAGGCATAACACAGACCTTTATAGATGGCTTTCTTTTAATTTCCTTGCATATGGCTGGACTTCTAGAGTAGTAGTTGAAACTATAGGTAATGCTCTTTGCCTTTTTTTATTATTATTCCAATGTGAGGTTCTTATTATAAGCAGTACAATTGTGCATTCTTGAGCATAAGCATATGGCTTATGTTTCACTTTACCTCGAAAATAGATCTCTAAAATGATATTGTGTGAATCTCTTCAGTGATGCCAAATGGTGGAGAAAGAACAAAGGGTGAGCGTGTGTTTTATCTCTAAAGCAGATCATAAATCATAGGAAAAGCCTCTCGTTCAGTTTGCATTGTTCTGTAAGTTCCTTGCTAAAAAGAAATCACATAGATTAATACACATTTATTTATCCTCTATTTTATCCTTGTAATATTCTTTTTTATTTTTTTTTCTTCTCATTATTAGCATATTCATTCATGTGCTTGCATGTTTTCAGTGCAGCAATAAGATGTGTTTTATTTTTGCATGTTAAGGATTGGTACTATAGTGACTCTTCATAATCTCTCAAAACAAAACATCTGCCAGCCAATAGCTTTAAGTATTTGCCCCTGGCCACTGAGTTCCTTACATGAAAGAAAAAAAAAAATGGGAATATATATTTGCTGAGCATTAATTCAACTGACAAGCCTTCTCATTGCCTACATATCTTGACATTTTTTACTTGATTTCATTGATACCATTATTCTTTGATCTTTTACTGTTGTGTATCACAAAGAAGTCGGGATATTATTAATTGTGGTCTTCCAGCCACATTACAAAAAAATTAGTTGTCTTTAAGCCTTTTTACATTAATTCCTCCTTAAGTAGTTTTCTCATGTTCTTGTTCTGCCTAGTGTTAGGGTGTCTGTTAAAATACAAATAGGGTTGATAGTGATTAGTTTTATGAATACTAGGAGCACAGGAGGCAAAACCCATAGAACTCACTGGTTCACTAATGTATTAAAAAACTACACAATTATGTACAAGAGCACATCAGGTTGAAATTAATAATAATAATAATAATAATAATAATAATAATAATAATAATACAGAAAGAAAGGAAGGAGAAACATTGCATTACCTTTGTACTTGCATTTCCATGGGGAATATTGTATAAAATGTGGGAAAGGAGATGCTACAAGAAATTGGACCAGTAACAATGTTACGATTAGTAGATAGAAAATGGAAGGATTTTTTGTCACTGAAAGTAAAGGAAAGGTAGAGAAGACTTGATGAAAAGAACAACAAACTTTCAGCCTTCCACTACCCACATGTCTCCCTGGGAGTGTCATTACTACCAGGAGACACATTTCTATTTGCTTACTTGCATGTACTGTACTGAAGTTAATTCCAGTAAAAACTATACAGAAAATAATTATATATATATATATATATATATATATATATATATATATATATATATATATATATATATATATATATATATATATATATATATATATATATATATATATATATATATATATATATATATATATATATATATATGGCATTGCTTGAGGTATTTGCATGCACCTAAGTTACTGGTCTGTTAATTTCAAGAAATAATAATTCATATAAGAGTGGGCTGGAGTTGAACCATGTATTCTTTAGATGGCCAAAATAAATCCTGTGTGTTTAGCTGAGATAGGGAGAGAGTGCTGCAGAAGACAGAAGCACTCTGAACCAGCTCACCATAGAAATATTTTCTTTTATGAATAATGTTTTGTCATCTTGCTGGTATAGGCATTTACTTGCAAGTGTTCCATGGGTACCAGTTAGCTTTTTTCCTGTATAAAATACATATATGCATCAGTAGATACATAACTGATCACATGATCAGTATTGCTGAGAAGAAATTATAGCTTCCCTGTTGTGTTAGTGGCTTTAATAGAGTTGCTTGATTCTTTTAGAAACCCTACATTTATTGAATGGAACTTTAGAGGTATAAGGATAAATGCATATATTTCACAGGATAAGCTGTAATAAAATTCTTGGTAAAGAGAGAGAGAGAGAGAGAGAGAGAGAGAGAGAGAGAGAGAGAGAGAGAGAGAGAGAGAGCACTTTGTTTAAAGTGTACTGTTATCTGACATTAGACCCAAGAACACACATGCTTAAACAGCCACACTCATACCACCAAAACTATCAAATAGCTGAGTGGCAGGATCTTCACTGATGACTTGGCACACTGAGATATGCACAGTACTTCTCCTTCCTTCTCCTCTTCTTATTTCTTTGTTAGCATTCAATCTCTCTCTCTCTCTCTCTCTCTCTCTCTCTCTCTCTCTCTCTCTCTCTCTCTCTCTCTTCTGTGCTGATGTGAAACTGTGGTGTGTATGTGATGATTGTGTCACTAAAGAGCTGCTTCCCTTATTAAATCAATGTTCTTGCTTGTATATTTTAAGAAGAGAAAGACAGGAACATAATGGGCCGAGTGTTAGTCACCGTCATGGCAGGAGTCTCCCTGAGTGAAAAACATTGTGAGGGTAAGAAGTTGTAATGTTGTGTCTACCAGCATGCCCCTGCTTCCCTCATGTAGTGATCCAGAGGGCTAGAATGTGTCAGCAGGATGAGCACTAGAGCAGGGAGAGGTGCTGACACTAATTGCTATACATTTAGCTAAGATGTATGCATGATTGTTCGTTAGTGCGATACCATAATGCAGAGGATTCACCATAGATGTCCTGTAGATTGTCTTGCTTTCTGCTGTGATACTAATATCTTCCATGCAATGCTATTTTTCCATTTCTTTATTATAATGCTTGAATGTTTTGTCATACTTCCGGGTATTACTTGTACAAACTATACAAAATTAAAGATTACTTACTTGTGCAGTATATAGATAAAATGGTATTCATAAATTGCCCTCACTCTTTGATTCATTGTAAGTAGTCACTGAAAGAATAAATACAATATCAACTGTGCTATTCCTGCTCCTTTTTCATAAAGGCAGAGTGCCTCACCAGCTTCCTGATAGTGGTGACAACAGTTCTTTCTTGCTTTTGCTTCATAAAGGAGGATTGTTATTGTTTGAGCACTTTCTTAACAATGATTCCCAGGGCTCTGCTTTTATAAAACATAAATTATCTTAATTTTTCACATGGATTTTGAGCCACAGGTAGAAGCTCATTTCTCTGATATATTTTTTCATCACAGAGCTGTATCCCTCTTAAAAGTTGATAAATTAATTGATAAATTAAAGAATAAGTAAATTAATAAATAAATGGATAGATAGATAAAAATAGTCAAATTGTGTATGGATTTATTAATTCTGTTTGATGTATGAAAAAAAAATGTTCTTTCTTAATGAGTGACTAATGAGTCTTTAGCGATCTTCAGTGTTTTCAGAGTACTGTACCTGTACAGTGCTGTTCTATCTTTCAGGAGCATCTTGAGAGTGACCATGGCATAATGATTTCTAACAATTTCTCTGTAATCTTCTTTTTTCTTATTTTGTTATGTTCACCTAGACAATGAATGATCCATATGCATAACATGATCAGCCATAATGTCTTTCAGTGGACATGTATTCTTCATAGTGTGATCAATTGTATGATTCCACTCCTCTAGAAATAACAGTAAAATGAGCACAGCTGCTGTGTGTGAGCTGCTAGCACTCCAGTTAAACAAAATTCTGGGATATAGAGGGCTGGGAATTTGAGGGTTAGGTATATGTAGCATCTTAATCTTGACATTTTAATTTTTCTTTGCATACCTTCTGGGAAACAAGTATAATGAATGCACGCATGTATTGAATTATTCAAAGGTTATCCATCACGGTATATTCTTGTTTTGTACCTTAGTGTAACACTTTTGTCAAGAAATTTCTCCTCTCACAGTAATCTTGTTTATTTAGGGAAATTCTGTTCCACTAATCTTGAATGGCATGCCTTCTATACAGTCTGTAGCTCCCATCACCATACTAACCTGCATGTTATCCCATAGTTCGAGAGAGACGGCCTCAGGGAGCACTGCGCATGCACATACTCAGTGGAGCTAAGCTTGATTCCTGGGGCAAAGGTACCATGAGTGACAGAGGGAGGTTCTCAACCATACATGTATCAGATGAGAACTTTCTTCAGCCGGAGAAGTCATGTTGCATTTGTCCACCACACATTACTAACCTCCCTTGTTTTAGACATTGTATATTTTGTAAATACATGTCATCTTAGCCATTGACTCTAAATAGTTAATAGAATGTTTTTTTGCATCCCTGCTCATTATTCTTATTGCAAAATATTAATTTGAAATTGTCATTGAATTAAACCCTGAGAAAAATTGCTCTGATATAAAAAACCAAAAATGTTAAATTCATGCATGACTTATTACTGAAATATAGATTACATATTATCATGTACTTTGCAGTCAATAAAAGTATACTATTAATTGCAGCTCTAAATGAAGGAAGGGAACTTATATGAATGTTGTTAACCAGGTACTCTGCAGTCATTCTGTGAGGTTAGCCTGGGTTCTCAGGTTCAGCGGACAAGCATTGCAATGTCACCTCACCCAAAGTGGGACTCCACCATGCAGTTCCTTGTTAAGTCTCTGTCAGAGGATGTCTTGTGCATCACAGTCTATGAGAAAGGTTACTTCAAACCAAATGGTGAGTCTTCCATAACAATATTATAGAGTAGATTTGTAGCAAAAAGCATTATGTATGTCAGGAATCTCGAACACTTCAAAACAGTACTAATGTCTTGCTGAGTATCTTTTAAAACTTGTTTTCAGAATTTCTTGGCCGAACAGAGATCAAGATTCACCAGGTGCATGAGGAGACGCGCCACCAGCCCGGTGCTCAGCCTCAAGTCTACAAACTTGCCCTGCAAGAAGCAAAAGCGGGTGAGGTTATTTTAAAAATTTCTCTTCAACTTTTTGATCAGTCATAGCAGTTGTAATGTTAGATTTGTGAATAATGTTTGACATGTACAAAACACTAAGTTCTTATGTGCACAAATGTACACTTCTGTTGAAATTTTTTATTTTTACTTATTCTCTCTCTCTCTCTCTCTCTCTCTCTCTCTCTCTCTCTCTCTCTCTCTCTCTCTCTCTCTCTCTCTCTCTCTCTCTCTCTCTCTCTCTCTCTCTCTCTCTCTCTCTCTCTCTCTCTCACACACACACACACACACACACACACACACACACACACACACACACACACACATTACATTTTTCATTGACATACGTATTACCAAGTGTCTGTGTCCTGTACAGTATGTGAGTCTTGTTAGTCTTGGTTTTCCAGGGTTAGGCCAAAGTGTGTTCTTGTACATCAGCTGTTTTTAGTATGCATACTGTATTGGTTTCTTGTTTATTACAAAATCCCAATAATATGCATGATACTGTGAATAATCAAGTGTTTGGTAATCATAATTTCATCATGTGATGTAAAAAGAATCTATTGACTTCAGATTTGATTTCCTTAACACAGAATTATGCAAGTACTGTAAACAAAACATTTGCCAATTCATGGCATTCCATACAAGGAACATTTCATTCCTATTATGCCAATGGTGCAACTTACCATTATACATATTTATTTTTTTTTTATAAAAGTTGCACATACTTAATGTTTTCATCTTAAATTGTACAAATGAAATATAATACTATTTATAAGGTTAAAAGTCAACAGGAAAGTAAACAATAAGTGAAGTAGAAGTGTGTTCTACTTCACACAAAGTTCCTTTCTATCGCACTCAGGTATTTAGTTCATGTGGTGACTGATTGTAGTGGAGCATAATAAAATGTGTATTTGATAAGTGAGTTGATATCAAATTTCATAGACAGAGCTGAGCACCCTAAATGAGACATTATATATGTCCAACATATTAAAGTATCATTGCAAAATAACTTTCTCTGATTGTACTTTAACATTTAACAAGGAGAGGTGTGTGTGTGGCAATCCAGCACCATGTTCAGTCTGATGAATGTGTTGCTTGCTGGCATAGAGGATGTACCTGCTCTAATGGCTAATATTCTTTATCTGGATACAGAATCTTGCCACATGATATTAGTTTTTGGTAAAATAATATGGGTATGTTTTTCTTTTTTTTTATTTTCTTAAAATTTTATTAACCCTGTTACTAAAAGCATTTAAATCTCTTCCTGCACATTTTTTGGAACATTTCCTCATATGCTCTTATCTTTTCTTTATCACACAACAAAGTTATATGCAACAATGGTAATATGTGATTGTGTGTCATCAAAGGAATATGGAGCACGGCTTTATAAGTCTCCTGTACTTGGTCTCCACATTTATGAGTGGTAATGGTGGTCACTCAGATAATGGTTGCCAAATTTATACCTATATTCCTGCTGTGTCAATATAGCAGAGTGAGACCATTAGCCCTGCCTGCCTTGCCCTCTTTTTCATTCTTCCCTTATCTACAGTCTAATTCATCTACTCATCCTCTTTCTTACAACTGCCCTGTATTTCTTTCTTTTCTTAATTCTTTGTTATATTATTTTCATGGGGAAAAAGAAAAGAAAACATGTATTTATAATTCTAATAGATGTAAGATAGTACTGCACATAATAGATTCAGAAACCATTTTGGGTGATCACCAAAGTCTTTGATGCTGAAGGAATCAGATGTCCCTTCCTTGGTACGTAAGTTAGTTGACAGGTTGCTGCACTGACATGTTATCTGGTAACACAGCATATTTTCATAAAATAACCAGTGTTTGTTACTTAATAAAGATGTTGCAGTTTGAGATGTTTGTAAACTATAGCTCAGAAAGAAAAACTGTAATAGTGAATGGGTCATTTCACACTTCCTTCTCATTTGCCTGTACTACTGTTAGTATGTCACGGCAGTACAAATTCAAGACATATGCAATCTCATCTATTGATTAAGTTACAAGTAAACAATACTTAACTTGCATCCTGATGTGTCAAGGAAGTCTTAAATGGAGCATATTCTTCATGTTTTTCATGCTATGGTTTTGCAGTCATAGCTGAAAGATGCATCACAAACATATCATTACATGTAGTGTTAATTCTTTATAATTTTAAGTTAATAACGTAGTTTAAGCCGCACAATAAGCATATCAACATGTATGAGGTATGTAAATTCTAAGTCTCCTTAATACCATAATATATTAGTGATAAGTTTTGCCGGTCCTGCATCTCCTTACTTGCCCAAGGCTCCACACCTGTGAGCAACAAACAAGAAATCAACATGCCATTGGTAACAGTGTTGTATTTTTGTTGCCTAAATCTCCCAATTAGAAGAAAAAGATGAATTTTGTTGAACACCACGCCATTAAACTTAATACATATGGATGATGAATTCAGCCTTGATAGTGTTGTTTAGATGATATGCAAGGCAAGCAGCATTTCAGTATACGTAATGTGACCCATAAAGTTTTTGTCTGTTAGGAGTGTAAGTGTTTGGTGCATTCATTATTTGAATTGAAATCCATATACTCATAATTTATTTTGAAGTTGCAAATAATTTATTTTCAAATAAAGGTACTAACTTATTTTAATTAAATAATTTATTGTTATTTCATTATTATTATTATCATTATTATCATCAATTAGTGAAACTTCATAGTGTGTTTTAAATACCAAGCATCATGTTTGCAGTACATTGACCATTGTAAGTCATCTGAAAATGATGTGGCTGGCTGGTGAAGAACTGGTTATTTGAAGCATCTTTGACAAGTAGTACTCTATTTTTTAGGCTCCTCTTCCAGATTTTCTTCTCTCCTGTAATGTCTGAGTATACATTGGCAGTGCATATTTCACTGTCAAGCATTTAGCATGCTTTTCTAGTCATTGTTATCATTTGTCATCAAATGGTCACCTCATTGTTACTTCAGTGATGCATTCACTTGGAGAGTCTTTTTCACTTCACTTCTATGGCTAAGTAAGGCACTGCACATTTCATACACTAACTATATAACCAGAGTAACAGAACCATTCCTATGCTGCACAGAATAATGACCATTATCCATCTTTGACCGCACTCTCAAGATTCCCAGTGTACGTACACTGCATATAAGATAACTAACATCATTCTTCAGCAGTTGTCCAGGATCACACCTTCTTCAACATTTGTGGTCATCAAATGAGTACAAAAGATCCATTGCCATTCTTACATCTACTTATTTAAAAAAAGAGGAGCTTACAGCATATCAGCAGATAGTACAGAGCTGCTATTAGCTGCTGTTCATTCCCTTTATATATTTCTCCCTTCACCAGACAACTTTCTCTATTTGGGAGTGAGCCTCTTTGTAACTTTTTTTTATTTTTTATCTTGAGGACTGTAGGTTGTAAATATCTTTTATTTTACTGTCTTAAAAGCTTTTTACATTTTAATTAATGTTCGATGCTAGAAATTATCTGTATACATTTCCCAGCGTAGTCAGTTGTTTTGTTTATCTTTTAAGTATGTTGACTTGAAATGATGCAATATTGTAGACTGTCTGGCAGGTGCACAATGTTGACTACACTGGACTATGAACTATAAATTATGGTGACGAGTGTTACTTTTCAGGTATGTTTTTGAGAGTAGTATCTTACATATTCAATCAGTACCTTGGTGATGAGGTGTGGCTAACCATATTGATGGCTAGTGTAAGAATAAAAAAAAAACTATCATAGGAGGCCTGCTGTTACTTTACAATTACTGGGCAATGTATTTTGTTGCACAAGAATAAAGACAATCTACTTTGTACAAAGTTATCATTTAAATGAAACACTACCTTATTTCCTTGAATAACTAACATAACATAAGATAGCAAAATACCATTCTAAGGAAAAAAAAAATATTGTAGTAAATCACACAAACCTAAAGAAGATCTTGCCTTGAAGATTGGATCACTAGCCAGTTATCTGATATCAATATATAGTAAATTTTGTCATGCATATATTGTATTTCATAATAATGTAGCGTAATACATGTTCAAGATAATTTTCTTTCCCATGTATATATTTTATAAAATTTACCGTAATGCATGTCTTTGTTTACAATTACTAGTATGCTTGTATGCACACCATTATTCCCTATTATTTCTTCAATGTCATATTAACATGCCATATAGTTTTTTTTTTTTTTTTAGATAAGTTATCTGCTTCATGAATCAACAGGCTTCAAGTGACAACAGTAGAGATGTACCGATACCAAAATTTTGGCCGATTCCGATACCACCTAATTGGGCCGATACTAATACTACTACCGATACCGATACTACTACTAATAGTGATTACTGCACTGGACACCAGGATGAGTTGGTGGACGGCGAGCGTTACCAGATGGGAGGCTTTGTTTTGGGGGATGCTGTAAGTCCTGAGAACATTTGTGAAATAGGAGCAATTCTAGAAGCTTTTTGAAGCCATTTGGAAAGGTAAATTACTCAGTAATTGGAATGAATATCTTCTCAGTCTTCTGATTCTTGTCAGTTATTTTAAATTCTTACTTCTTACTCCTTTAGCGACCATTTGGTCTTGTGCATTTTCATTATTAATTTTATTGACGATATTTTGGCGATCAAAAATATTTTTAGAATTATTAAAATTGTAAAACAGACACAAAATATTAACAAAAGAAACTTATTTTGTTGTGTATGTTTCTCTTTAATTAAATCTGACATCCTTTGATATTAATTCATTAGACATTAGTAGACCAATTCAGAAAAATGAGCTTTCACCTAATCTTTTCAATTAAATAGAAAAAGTTTAGTTTATTCTAAATTTCTAGTGTATTGCTATGATCTTAAATAATTAATATGCAACAAATTATACACAATGCACATGATTACAAAACAGAATCGTTACTTTCTTAGTTATGGAATTTTTACATCCTTAGGTTAACACAAGTAACTCAAAAATTAAACTTGCATTAAAATTAATATACATATATAATTCGAGCTTCCACCTATTCCAGTATGATATCTTGGAAAAGGCTACCACTAGCACTGTTAATTATAAATCAAATAAGAATATGCTGTTATTTACAATAATGCAAAATGCCTAACTATATATATATATATATATATATATATATATATATATATATATATATATATATATATATATATATATATATATATATATATATATATATATATATATATATATATATATATATATATATATAAATCATTTTGTTGGATTCTCAATATCTGAAGTTTGACATTCTTAGATTATAGTTCAAAAACATAAGCTTTTCACCTGTGTGAACTTTTTTTTGTGTGTGGGTGGAGGAGCAGCGTCTGACTGAGAGACAGTGAGAATGCGTGGTGGCTCATGACCTACCGTGTGACAGGATGCTGGAGTTCAGCCTATACGCGTTTCATACACATCCAATTTAGAGGTTGTGGCTTATTACCACAGAAAACAGTATTCTATGACATATGGTAATCAACACGGAAACTTAATACGCCGTATTATATTAATTTGGTATCATCAATATCTTATATCGAATATATCACTAAGTAGTAAATTCCTTTTAAGTATTGGAAGTATCGGCATAAAATAAGCCGATACCGATACCCAAAAAATGGGCCGATACCGATACCGATGCATCGGTACATCTCTAGACAACAGCTTGGCAGTGCAGGTTGTCTGCCAATGGGCAACTCTTTATAGAATAGTGAGATATATTTGCTGTGTTTGGTATCGTATAGTTTGGCGTGACAACTTACCTTTGACAAGTCACTGAATTTACACTATTTTTTGTCATTAGTTATGTGTTTCATTATAATACACACAATATGCATATTATGAGCAATATTGTTAATTTATAGTATAATGGTAATGGTAGTGATAGTTGTGATAGTGATAATAATGTTGGTGATGATGGTAAGTTGTGGTGGGTTGTGGTGGTGGTGCCTGGTTGTAAGACCTTCCTGCCATAATGAAACAAACATCAGGTTGAGAGCTAGAAGTTGACCTCCTGTAAGCTGGCAACATTGAAGAAATACTGGAGATCATAGAATTCTTAGGTTGAAAAGATTTGAGGTTGAAGCTTTGGAAAATGCTTTGGAGAAGTGGAGGAGACAAAAGTGCTGGAAACAAAGGCCACTAATTCAGCTACTGCATCACACATCAGATCCATTTAGCAAGATGGGATGTTCAAAAGGTATGTGTAATCTTATATTTTGTTCTATTCATCATTTATTATGTTTTGTACATTGAATTATCAACATTTACAGTACATGAAAATGCCTTAGAAATCATGACTCACTGACACCAATAGATCACTCATATGTTTTTATTCACGCACTTCTCACCGTTTTATCTCTCATTGTACTTTGAGAGTCCCACCAACCTCAGACATGTTATCTCATAGTATTCAGGCACCTCTTTAACCCACTTCTTCTCTCAAGACTGTAGGATCTCTGGCTTTTACTGTCACACCTAACCAAACTAATTCAATCATTGTTTTCCACTAAATGAAAACATAATCTTGTACAACTCTCTATGATACATGGGATATAAAACCTTTTCCTTTTACAACTTAAAGTCAGTAACTATTGGGGATGTAGTGTTATCTATTAAAGTCCCACAAGATAACTTGAAAGGTCAAGTGATAAAATAAATGAGTAAAAAATAAAAGGTTAATACTGTTTTTAAGGCTGAAGAGGTGGCATGCCGAGCTTGGCTCTGAGAGCATTGGCCTCTGCTATCTCCAAGTCTTCTCTGCTCATGTTGTCACGTTTGCTACGGCCACTGCGGTGGTGCTTCTCTTTGCGGTCCCCTCTGTCGCGGTCACGCTCTCGCTCTCTGTTGCGCTCCTTGCCATGGTCTCTTTCCATCCGTTCTGGGTGGCGGTGGTCCCCGCGGCCACGCTCCCGGTGGTGGTGCGGATGGTGGCCTGCAATATTCCATTGTTACTTACATGCCACAACACTCATACAATTAAAAATCACCATATATACATACTGATGTAAACTGCAGTAAACATTTTGTTCCATGTAAGTAGTACTTTGTCATGAATGCACAGGTATTTTTATACATAAAATATAATTCTTGTGTTGTTCATAGACCAAATGTAACTTTGACAGAGAAACGGACACCACCACCACTCACCTAGCGACCTTGATCTTGAGCGGTGACGCCTCTCTCTTGATCTGCTTCTGTGCCTCTTCCTCTCCCTCTCCATACCTCTGTCCCGATCCATGCCTCTATCTCTATCCATTCCCCGCTCCCTATCCATCCCCCTGCCATGGTCCATCCGGTCCCTCTCCATCCCTCTCCCATAGTCCATTCTCTCCTTCTCCATCCCCCTACCATGATCCATTCTGTCCCTCTCCATCCCTCTACCATGGTCCATTCTGTCCCTGTCCATTCCTCTTCCATAGTCCATCCTTTCTCTCTCCATTCCCCTGCCATGGTCCATTCTGTCCCTGTCCATCCCTCTGTCCCTATCCATGCCCCTGTCCCTCTCCATTCCTCGATCTCTCTCGCGGGAACGACTTCTGCTGCGGTGTCTGAAAACAATGTTAGTTACTCGTAGAATGGAAAGTACTATAATGTATTCCTTGATTTTTCTTAATATATATCAAGCTGTTTGCCCATTCAGAAGATAGATATGATAAAATTTTGTGAAAAGAAGTGTCAAATGGCTGTAGATGCATATTGTCAGCTGTGTACCTCTTTTCCCTCTCCCTTTCATTCCTAGTGTCTCTCTGAGGAGAACGTCTGGATGGAGAGTGTCCTCTGCCGTGCCTCTCATCCCTGAAAAAGAAAAAAAAAAAAAAAGATAAAATAAAATAAATAAAATAAAAATAAATGAAAAATAAATAAATAAATAATAATAAAATGCTAAGTGTTGCACCAAAGAACAGAGAATGTGAAGTCTTGGCAAACAATCTCAACAATGAATTTTCTAATGTGAGTACATCACACTTACCGGGGAGTTGGCCGTGTGGGGTCAGGCGCATCGTTTCTGGGCCGTGGTGGTGGCAGTGGCATCTCCTCCTCGTCACTCTCACTCTCAAGGTCATCCAAGTCATCCTCAAGCAGGGAGACTCGTCCCTCTAGTTCATTGTTGGCTTCATGCACCCACCTGAGAGGAGTGTGAGAGGAGGAGTGGTTTAGTCTCGTCTTTGGTGCTGTGGTTGTTCCTATGTTGGGGAGCCACACTCCTCAGCAAGCTCTTATCGTTAACAAAAGTTACATGGTAAAACTGTGAAAATTGAATAACACAACCACTGAAAATCAAGCATTATAAAGATCTATTTCAAATAAAAGTTCTTGAAAATAGGACCAAAGTTGTGGATGTTTATTGCAATGGTACATAATATGGATGAAACATCATATGCTATCAAGTCATTAGAAGAAGAGATTCATAGCAATAGTCGATACAAACCTTTTCTGAATTCTTGGCATTATAATGTCACAAAATCTTTCGTCCCTGAGAAGTAAGTCAATAAACTCATCCATGTGAGAGAGTTGGTACTGGCCGGCACGGTCCATGAAGCGCAGTTTTCTGTAGTCGTTGAGCAAAGGCTCTAAGTACTTGTAGCAGTCCAGGGAGCCGTACACCAGCCTCAGGTAAAACGCTCCCAGGGCTCGCACATACCTGAGGGAAGGCATTCGGATTATGATGTAAAGCGTTCACATTCAAACACTTTACCTTAGCCACAGAAGTTGAAGGGGTAAAGCACAAACGGTTGAGCTGATCCTGATATAGTGAAAATCGATGTTTTTTTTATGATGGAAACTGAAGAATACTATATGAGAGAAACCAACAAAAAAAGCACAAACAGAGTGGACTAGTAAAGCATGTGAAAGAGAGGAGAGATGTTGACCATGCAAAGCAGGAATGCCAGAACAGAACAGGGAAGACATCACATCATACAAATAATGTACAGAGAATGGCTGACTTACTTGAACTCATCCTGCTTGATAAACTCAATAATGATGTCCTTCTCTGGCTGGATCTGGAGCATTTTGAGAACCAGACAGAGGAAAGGAGTGGGCTTAATGTTGCCTCCGTACACACCACCAATGGACCGCAGCGCCATGGCCTTGTCCACCAGTAGTTCCGCTGTAAAAGAATATAAGATAAAGATAAAGAGAATGTCATACTAGCATTCATTGCATGTCTTGTTGTCTTACAAATCCCACCAAGTCACTCCTTCACTCTATCATACATAAAATAATAATAATATATAAAGCAGTTGCCAGCGTCCATACCAGTCCATCTATCATTGTTCAAAGTACTAGTGTGACGTCACCCTGTTAGTGTTGCAGCCATGAGTTAAGGTAGCCCCCTGTACTTGGTCAGCCCCATTATGAAGCAGCAGCCATAAGATTGTGATACTTTTTTTGCTTTTTTGGTACCTAAATTTGCACTTTCAACCAATATAACCTATCTTATATTCCTTTTTCCCTGTCTAACAAGCTTGGGGGCCTCCTGGGAAAGCTGGGTTTTAGGGTGGGGAAACCAAACTTAACCTAAACTAAATTATATCCTTAAGTTATTATTTATTTCTGGTGGGATAAAATGGGGTTAGAAATGCTTGTATAAGTGTGATATATAGACCGTGAGAATGTGTATGTTACGTGTGGTGTATTGGTTGAAACTGCAATATAATACCTTTTTTTATGTAAGAGGGGATAACTAGCCAAGGAAAGAGAAAAAAGTTCACTCAGTCGCCAGTCCCCTTATAGGTCTGAAGGGATTATTGAAAAGATTGGAATAAATGTCTTGAAACCTCCATTGTAAATTAAGTCTGGTCCTCTTGGTGACGTGATACAAGGAAGCTGTCAAGATGATGCAGGGTTCAGGCGATGGGCGATCTGTGGGCGTGACAGGCGGGGATCATGACTCACCTGACAGGGCGAAGCATTCCTCCTTCCAGTAGCGGGAGTCGTATATCCTGGTTCTTATGATCTTCTCCACCAGGTACTGAGGGTTGGTGCCGTGGACAGAGTTGGCGTCCTTCACCGTACGGTTGGCCATGGTGGCGGTGGTGAAGGTAGCGTATTACTGCTATAAGGAGCACACAGAGGAGCGTAGTAAGGGCTTCCTCACTACTAAATGGTTATTATCTCTCCGCCCTGTGTAGTCTACATGGTAAATGGTCTTTCCCTGTGATGTAGTGACTTGTGGTGCCAGGCGGTGCGGTAAACAGTGCAATGTTTGGGTCAAGCTCAAGGGTTTGCTAGGCAGGCTGCGGGTGACGGTCGGAGTGCGCACGTGGGGCTGCTCTTGTCACCTGTTATACACTTTCCGCTTCTCCAATAATTGTGATGTGCCGTATTTGCATCTTGAAGTATTTCTTGTTATTGAATTCTAGATTTGTCAATATTACTTGGGGCCGAAATGCCGATATACCGAATCACGTCTAATAGAAAGTAATTCTCTCTCTCTCTCTCTCTCTCTCTCTCCGGAAACGTTCTCAGAGCAAACTGCCTCATCTGTTTGAGAGGGAAATACAACATAAGAATAGTGTTTTATTAGCTCTTACATATATGCAGCCATTGCTTCTCTGTTTCGCCTCACGAATGTATTTATTTCTTTGCTTTTGTGGTGAGATGCATTTAATTGGTGATCGTCATGAGGTTTCAGGGACAGATAATTGAACAACAAAAAAATATATTTCATTGTTTACATCTTAACTGTTAGTGTTGGATTGTATACTGTTTAATATTCCAGACTGTGTCCTCGCGCTACATCTATTCCGCGGCGCAAACCTGATGCTCTTTTGTAATTTCCTATTTTTGCACATTTAGGTAATTTCTCCTTTACATGTATTCATATGTATTATTTTACTTACATTTTGAAACATATATATTTTAGTAATTTTTTTCTATATCTAGCAATTATATAATACGTGTTTTAGAGTTAATCCCCGTGTTATAAGTGAGGTCAATAAGTGCCTGAACCCTCGGTCACTGGAGGCAAGATGGCGGAGTCTAACGAGTGCTTTAATATTGGCAGCACAGTAACTTGCAAAACGTGCTTTAATGAAGACTTGCAGGGCGAAGTATTAGCCTTTGACCCGCACGTGAAGCTTCTAACGTTGAGTATCCTTTTATATTGCCCACTCAAAGGCACTGCAGACCCTCAATTAAGGCCGTGTCTGTGGGGGTCTTTATTTTTGAGCCTCTGTATTCTGACTTTCACTCTAATTATTTGCAGGTGCAGTGTGTGGTGAGTGTGAGGTGCAGGTGACAGGTACACGGTACAGCTGCTGACTTGTGGGTGTAGGGGAAGGTACTAAGGGGTGTCCAGACCTGTTGTTTATTTCTCTGGTTTTGGCGCTCTTTTGCCACGGTTGGTTTGTTTGTTGTGCTGCATGATCTTACTCTACGTGTGTATGTGCGTTTGTTTGTGTCTAGGTAGGTCAGAGTAAGAGTTTGTTAAGGCTTACACAGTGAAGGGATATGCCGTGCAAGTAGTGAAGGGATTGTGTCTTAACTTACCCTAATCTTATCCCTTGCCCTGGTGATCACATGTCTAGTTTAGCGCCCCCTTGCCCCTCAGGCCCACGTGTGACGGGCCACCCTCCCCGTGTGGCCCATTGAGAAAGAATGGTGTTACTACTTGGTTATGTAATTACTTAGTTAAACCGAGAAGGTATTCCTCACAGTTGTGGTGGTCAGGTCAGGTCAAGTGCAGGTTGGGAAGCTTGGCCTTTGTATCGACGCTTCCTTGATGTTGTTTCTTATCCTTTTATTCTGCTGAGTCCAACGATTCTGCTGACTTTCACCCTTCTTCCACATTTCATACTCTATTTCCTTCTCTTGTATCTTTTGTTTGTCCACTGCTGCTGCCAGTCCCACAGTCAGTCTTCAGGAGAGCCATGTGGCCTGGCACAGTGAGAGGCTGCCCTGCAGTGAGCTGTGTAGCCTAGGTTGGGGGGCTCATCTGGTGGTGTTTGCAGGAAGGTGTCCAGTTCCTTGAATCTGGACACTGAGCAGCCTGTGGTGTGTCTGCCATTTTCAGGGAGAACATTGAAGAGTGTGGGGGCAAGTGGTGTGTGAAGGACTGGAGGTGAGGAGAGTCTGGACTTTCCCTGGTATGGTAGAGGGGAGAGCCTGTCACATGAGCAGCCTGAGCAGTGAGCGCTGGTTGTTCTTGAGTTTCAGTAGCATGGTGGGTGGTTGGGTCAGGCACAGATGTGGAGTGGGGGATAACCTTTGCAGTGGCCCCCTGATGTAATAATAGTCACCTTGGTTGTTGCTGGTTTAACTCTGTTTTTTTTTTCGATTCACTTTAATCAATTTTCTTTTCACTATTAACTTTTATATTTTTCTTTTCTTTCACTGTTAACTTTTATCCATATTTTCCTTTTCTTTCACTATCATATTTTCCTTTTCTTTCACCATCAACGCACTCACTCCTTCAATATCTGCCACACACAAATGGCCCTGTATCTCTTCCCCTCTGTTGGGAATATAGTCCCAGCTTTTGTAGTCTCTGCCAGTAGTTTAAGTCTTTTGTGCCTCCTATTTTCCGAGTAAAGGCTCTTTGTACTGACTTCAGCTCTTTTGTGTCACTTTTGTTGTGTGGTGGCTGCAGTGGTTCAGTACTGGTGTAGTGACAGCCTTCCACAGGTGCAGGTTCAAGTGATGGTTGATAGAATTACCTTTGCAGTGGTTCTGCCTTGACTTTTTGGGATGTTCTGGTTGGGTGATTGGTGTGTTCTGTGTCAGTGTTGTTAATGTCCATCTCCACTTAGCACAGAATTTCAAGTGTGGACTGTTTTTAAAAGTCCATCTCCAATATTCACACAATTTCACAAAATTTCACCTTGTAGATTAATGTTCATCTCTAACTTTCTTTTCTTCTATATTTTCTGCACCGGAGAAAAAAAATACCTATTATTTCATCCACACTTTCCCTGTATGGCTGCTATAGATTGCAAGTTTTCTGTCTTCTTGGTATGTTGGACAGTGTCATGGCCTATTCTACAAGATGAGTCTTCATTGGTATGTCTTTGTCATTGAGTGGCAGACAATTTGCTATTATGTTATTGTAGATGGTCTGTTGTCATAGAATTGTTCTTCCTTTACTTCTGTTTTCCAGTGTTTGTATATCTGCCTGGTGTTAGTTGCTTTATGCATTCTCTGATTTAAGGTGGCCCACCTGTCTTTTCACAAAAATGTTCAACTCCCTTGGAATACTTGCTGTTTTTTCTGGAGGCTTGTACATTGCTGTCACAAGCCCTCAGGATGGTGGTGAGAAGGGTATCCAGCATTGCCTCTATTGTTCTGTTATATTTATACCTTTTTTTTTTTTTATCTTTAGTCTTACTTATGTCTTGTCTGTATTACAATAAATTTTCACCTTAAGGTTATTGAATATCACATGGCTTCAATATTTGGACTTTCTGAAGGTGTAGTAAGATCTCCTGAGTCCAGAATTATTGATGCATTATTTTGTGTTGCTGTTGTGTTTCCTTAACCAAGCATTACCAGAGTCCCCGTCCAGCAATGGCCGTTCAGCGACATATGACATCCACATGGTCAACCTCAGCTATGTGTCACAAGTCACAGTAATGAGAGAAGCTGCTGGTTCACCTCTACCCTCACTGCCATCTTTAAATCTCAGTAAGGTGAGTGTCCTGTGTTTGTTGAGCTGTGTAGCCAAGAGTGTGATGTTCATATAGAAGTACTGTTGCTCTAAATCTTAATAAGTTTCTGAATGAGTCTTGGATTCAAGTGCAGTGATAACACAGTAACAGAACACCTCCCTTTTCTGCATCCCCTTCCTCCCCCCCCCCCAAGAGAGTCACTATGTAAGGAAAAACATGCATTGACACCAGTGGCCTGTCCATGCATTGTGTGGCTGTGGCATTGTTTAATTCAGAAGCCTATTTGGAGACACTCGCTGTGTAGCTGTTAATTCATTGTGTGTCGGGACGTATTCATCAGTCAGTCCTTGGAGAGATGGAAGAAAAATATAGAGGGCTGTGATGTTTTTTTTTTATATGTAAGAGGGGGAAAGCTGGTCAAGGGCAACTTAAAGAAAAAAGAAAAAATAGGCCCACTAAGTTGACAATCCCCTTGCAGGTCTGACAGAGTTAACAAAAAAAGCTAAGAAACTCATAAAACTCTGGAGGAGTTTTATGAGGGAGTGAAGTGATGAGATGGAAGGGTGATGGCAGTAAGAGCATGCATGAGTGTATGAGGGAGTGGAGTGATGAGATGGAAGGGTGATGGCAGTAAGAGCATGCATGAGTGTATGAGGGAGTGGAGTGATGAGATGGAAGGGTGATGGCAGTAAGAGCATGCCTGAGTTTAGTGGTATAGAAAGATAAAGAAAATTAATTAGAAAAAGAAAAATATGTTAGTTGGTTTGATCATAAAGACTGTGATATAAGGATATAAATAGAATGGGGTGTTGTAAGGAAGGAGTGTATAAATGAACATATGGTGGAAATTAAACTAGAGGGATGGTTGAAACAAGCATAGATGGAACATTAGGGTAACAAGAGATAGAGGTTCCTCTGCTATAGCAACTGATTTTCATAGACAATCATGGAAGGAACAAGATGGTAGAGAGAGAGAGAGAGAGAGAGGTTCATTAGGGTTAGAAAACAGGCTGAACTTTGCATATGTGGCTATAGTGGAGGACTAACTGTCAAAAAGCAGATCGTACAAAAACTGCCATTTTAGAGTGACCCCACTATAGTCTCTCTCTCTCTCTCTCTCTCTCTCTCTCTCTCTCTCTCTCTCTCTCTCTCTCTCTCTCTCTCTCTCTGCGCCTATTTACCATGCATCTGTTTACCAGTCTCGTGGTCGTGGTTGAAGTGTTCACATCGGAATACTTTGGTTCTGGTAGAAAGTAAAGCTAATCTTTAGTGTTTGGCAAAACAGAAAGACCCTGATACTATCTGGATACTTACCTTATGAAAATTTGTATAGTTTTTTTTTTTTTTTTTTTTTTTTTTTTCACCCTCCAGAAGTACCCTATTTAGTTTAGCAGATTTAAAATTTTTTTTTATTTTTATTTATTTATTTTTTTTATACCTCCGAAGTACCCTACTTAGTTGAGCAGATTCAGGTCTTATTCATTGCATTTGCAATGTTATTCTATTAAATCTAAATGTGTATGTTGGGCTGATATGTCCCGTGAACACGGGTGACTTAGACAAGTGACCACATGCATGCCTTCATGCCAACAAACACACCTATGAGCAATCTCACATTTTTGGCCTTTAGACCTCAAAGGACCAAAGGACCAATGTCCACTGTCCATATTGCTCATTGCATAAGGATTAGTTGTACAGCATAGCTCAGTTTCTCTGCATCAATACCAGATGCAGAACTAGTTTAGGCTTTTGTTGCATAATGACTGGGTTTTCCTTCCAGCATTAATGTGATCAGTTCATCAGACAAGATGCAGACAATCATGAGTTTTTAACAATACTTTTGCAGAATCTAGAGCTTTAATGATTTTAGAATCTAGGTTTTTCCCCTTGGCAAATAAGCTAAGAATGCTTAAGCAATAACAGCTTATATCAGCATCCTGCTCTTAATTTATGATGTGCGCTTACTGGAGAACTCTTTAGTATTTCACTCTAAGTACATGCAGTTCAGTGTTGTGTGAACTGGCTATATAAACAAGTGTGCTCTGCACTGCTAAGTTATTGTATTATGTGATCTTGTTGAGGATTCCATCAGCCTAGGAACAAAACTGCTCTGATATTACATGTGTGTGGATTATCATGATGTCTTGGTACATTGCTATGTTTTAATGACTGGAGGTCTTCACAAGAGTATGGTTATTGAAACTTTGTTTTTTTGAAATTGTAGATATCTGGGAAAGCTGTACATCTCAGCATGGGCAGGTCCCCATCCATGCCAAGGTATCAGGGTCTTACTGTACAAGGTAAAGAAAGCACCCAGTATCACATCACGGCATTGTTGGTGAACTCTTTGTACACTCACCAGAAAACCAATACAAATCGCTTGTTAATACAATTTTGTGACTCATAAAATATGAATATACATTTATGGATAGTTCTTTTAAAAATTATGCTACAAATTTATAGTGATGCTTTCTCACACTAACAAGGCATTAACCCTCTGGCCATAATGCTAGTACAATTTATCTTTTGGATAGGTTCCATAGCTCCTAATTACTTATACAGTGCTTGATGCTTGACGCCGCTGCCACACTAATAGATAGTGCTGGCCCAACTTGTTATGATTGGGGGTTTGTCTACTTGTTGATAAGTATACTTACCTTTCAGATGTGTAGGTCAGGCAGTCCTAGCCTGAATCAACATTTCTGTGGCTTTGAATGTCCATAATTTGACCATTGATAGATCTGTACCTATGTGTGTCTGATGCCATGAGTAACCATGCCAGAAAAGCCTCCAGCTGTCTTTCTCCAAGTTTTTCTCTTGCCTCTTTATCATTACTCCTGACACTTGTTCTTTGTTATCCTAATTTTCCATCATCCAAATGGCTTTCCTCTTTTCCTAGGATCTTCAGTTTCATTTTCATTCATACACTTTCTTTACACTCTCCGTGACATTGCCACAATTTGGCTAAACAATGCATTGTATTTGTCTTATACATATTAAATTTTATGCTTTGAATTCCCACAATTACAGACTTAGAAAATCCATTTTTCAGAAGATCTGGACAAATTTTCTGAATTTTTAATATACATATGTGGTAAATTGATGCCTGTGGATGATGGATATTTAGACTTGTTTTACAAATTTTAGGCCTCTTTTTTGCAGTACTATAGAGCTATATTAAAAATGATTAATTGCAATGGTTGTATATATTTAGAAAAATATTAATGTAAGAGGAAAAAGGAACAAAAATGATAAAACAAAAAGGCCCACTGAGATGCCAGTCCCCAAACAGGGTCGAGAGAGTTAGCCAAAAGAATGTTTTTGTATATGGTGTATGAGATGCATATTTAAAAATTTTGTTTTTTTATTTATGATTCAAGTGTTGCCTTATATGGTGAAACATAATGTTATTCTTCAGCCAAAATATCTTGCTATTTTGAGTGAAGGAAGGCCACTTTTAATGAAATAATAGTTTTTATTATTACCTATCATGGCATGAACTGAAGCTGTGTTGCTGTCTGCAGTGGAGGACAAGTGAGAGACTTGTGGATTTGATAATTGCAGTTGTTTATTTCATGTACTTGTATTGATAGATTTTCCCAAAAACTAATAAAATTTTCTCCTTAGCTTAGTAATCGGGCAAAGAAAAGTATAGATGAAAAACAACGATTAATTGAAGCAATGCAGTCAGGCGTGTCTCCAGTCGGACAGAAGCTGTTCCTTCACATTCGTAAAACGTGAGTTTTTTGTTCATAGACTTGTAGACATTGAATGTGTACTACATAATCCTGTTTTTATGAATTTATAAAGTCGTTTATCATTTTATGATATCCATAATTATTTCAAAATGACGTCTTTTATAAATCATTTACCTATAAATCATTTACCTTTAGCTATTTTATAATCAGTACTTGTGTTGCAGGATGGAAGAAGTCAAGTGGGCTGGAGTGAGCATTTTGGTGATGGGTCAGGTGATCATCTCTCCCCCATACCAGCTGGAGAATGTCAAGGAGCAAAAGGAAGGCAAGGAATCCAACTCAAAGACTCTTCCTTACGTCAAGAAACTCGTATGTACTGTGTTGACAATTATTTTATTGCCTAGTTCTAAACGAATTACAATTAGTAAGTTACATTACAACAGTATGCATGTAAAATCTTGGTGCCACAAGGCTGATACCATTTCTTTTGGAACACAACTGGCAATGTTGTATGGTTTCCAGGAACAGGCAACAGCAGTGTGTGTCTCAGTTAGCTGTTTAGTTGATGTAGAGTGTGGTCTGTCTGTCTGATGAGCCAGACAAAGGCTAATTGCATTTGTTATTTTGCTTCCTCCCATCCTCTCAACTTGCCTAAATGACTATAAGGAATAAGAAACATAAGGAGGCATTTACATTATGCAAGGCTGGCCACGATCTCCTATTTATTAAGAAACATAAGGAGGCATTTACATTACGCAAGGCTGTCCACAATCTCCCATTTATTTCCACTCAAACAGGAGTCTGGCTGAGGACAACACAGTGAGTGATTGGTGTAGCACGCTGATGAGGCTGCTGCATTTGCCCCACTTCCCAAGTCTGGCAGGCCTCATAGGTGTAGCGTGCTGATGAGGCTGCTGCATTTGCCCCACTTCCCAAGTCTGGCAGGCCTCATAAGCCCACTGTAGACCCAGGCAGGCTGCTGAAGAACCAAGACTAACACCATGGGAAATCAAAGAAAAACAGGCCTGTCAGACTTAGGAATGGGGTACGAGTGCGGCAGCCAACCACTATGTTGTCCTCAGCCTGACTTATGTTTGAGTGGAAATAAATGGAAGGAAGATCATGGCCAACCTTGTGCAATCAATGTAAAAAAGGCTTCATTTTGGGCAAATTGAGAGGATGGGAGGTAGTAAACAGCTAACCAAGGCAACTCACACACTGCTGCTGTTGTCAGTTTCCTGGAGAACATGGAAGGTTGCCAGATTT
>NC_059303.1:8460359-8532859 GCF_017591435.1 Portunus trituberculatus
ATGATGAAATAATCTTGAAATTTTTCTGATCAGACATTTTTAATAATAAATTACAAAGTATATTAGCATTATTTTGATGATTTTAATGACTTATAAAAGAGGAAAGGCTAATCATAAAAATTAATCTGATTTTGAAATTTGAAAAAAAGTATATATTTACTTTATTTATTTATTTTTATTTGTGAACTTGTTTATGCTATAATTTTTCTTGCTACCAAATGTTTAAAGTATTCTCTATTGGCTTGTGTTAATTAATCAATCTGATTTTTTGAACATCTTATTGAAGTCAAGTTTGTTAACCATGAATTACATAACAGTGGTCTGAATATTGGGTGCCATCTCAACATCATATAACATTAGGATTTTTCATAATTTAGTTCTTCAATTTGGAAGTACATTGTCAAAAATACTGAAACATTAATTTTCTATTCTTACATGAATGTTCTTATCAATGCAGGAAATGAATATTTAACAGACACAATGAAAACTCAAACAGCTTGTCTAAAGCAACTGCAAAGATCCAGCATAACTAAAGGCAGGTTTACACACGGCAATTCACAGCTGCTTGCAGTCACAATTAGCTGAATTGCTGGAGCAATTATGAAACAGCTCAGTCAGTCACCGGCTGCTTTCCTGACAATTTTCTACAGTCAAATAAGAAAAATTATCAATATGGAATTGAAAATGAGAACATTGTTGGAGCGTAAAATAACCACTGACTCAACCATTACTTATGATATATATAAATTATTTTAATTTATTTATAAGAAGAATGTAAAACAGATGCAGAATTAGTTTGTTCACATTGTCATGCAGGAAACCTGTTCAATCATTTCTTCTTTTCCCTTTCCTATTAAAAAAAGAAAAAATGTAAAATTACAATTATGGTAACCAGCTTATCGAAAGACTCCATGTTGACTGTATGTTCTGATGCAGCGGCCAGCCTAGAGGCTGCTCTCCATCATGTCAATGCTTTTGGGTGAAGCTTGCCGTCTGCTCCGGCAATTTGTTGTTGGCCCCATTTAAATCACATCGCCACTCTGCCTCCCTAAAAACACCTAAAACAGCAGCATAACATTCAGTAAGAAGAAATATATCATTTATATTTTAGCAACCATTGTGTTGGTTATGTCATCAGGAAATAATGAAAATTATATTTTAGGAATTAAATTTTTTTTAGAGAATTGAATTAAATCAAATAGCCTTAACAACTTAGTTGAGGAAAGAGGACACTAAAAATTTTTAAAGTGTGCTACACTGTTTTGAGTCACAATGAAAAGAAACTGTCTAAAGGACAAAAGTGGCATCATATGATTTTGTCACGTACCTGAATTTCATGGATTTGTATATTACTCAATTTTTAGTACCGATATATTTTTTTGTATATTCCTTCCTATTCACTGCACAATAAAGACAAAGATGGCTAATCTTAGGTTACTTAGACAATACTGAATGAATTACTAATGTATGACAAACTACATAAATAGTGTTGCTATATTTTACATAAATGAAATTTATATTGTTTGGGACATGTATTTTTACTGTTGAAGGGTAGTGAAAACTGAAGTCAATAATTGATAATTGTTAATAGATTACTATCATCAACTGATTCATATGAGGAGGATTTTATGTTAGTCTTAAAGTAGACCAAAGAATTTAACAGTATAGTTAATTATATATATATATAATTATATATATATAATATATATAATTCTTACACATGATGCAGTGGAAGATGTTTAGCTTCAAGATATGTTGAGATAGAATCTTAACAGTAAAAAGATGTCCCAACAAAAAAATGAGATACCTATCCAAAAGACAACGATATGTTTTGAAATGCAACAAAGTAAAGCAGCCTCAAGGTTTGGATGAGGCTGGGAGGCATTACACTGCTATTGCCAAATAAATATTGTAGAATTCAGGCTCTTCATACCAAAAACTGACTTCATTATGTGTTTCTTGCATGTAATTTATTTTCTATATTTGTGTTATCGTGCACTTACAAGGTGGGATCTTGAAGAATACTTTTCTAGGCCATTCTGATGTATAGAATTTTCTAGGAAGATAATGATACCCTGCCCTATTTTGTCCCTTTTAGTCTGTCTCAACAACAGGTAGGGAAGACAAGGACATGATGTAAGAACTTCACACCTCACTGATGGCCTAAAATGAGGAGTGTTGACATATAATTGTTTTTGTACTAAATAAATCTTTGATGCCACTTTAACCACGGTAGTAATAATAAACGGCAATAAACAAATACGATGGACTTGATATATGTATACTGAGAAATCTAAATACTACTACATATACACTGTGATGTATTAGTGTAAAGATTTGTGAGAGGAAGCTAAACCCAGTATGAAAAGAGAATTAATTCTTGTCTTACTGTGCTATATGTTCTTGAATTTACAGTTACATATGTTGATGAGATAAACAATTTTTAGGCACTTGCTGGGACCAACATACTGGCTGAAAGAAAAGTACAACTACAAGCTCTGTCAATGCAGCATATGGAAATTATGCATCAGCTACCCAAGACCCTCTTCCAACTTTTTTTTTTTTTTTTCTTTCCTTGTTTTGAGGAAACTTTTAGTAATGACTGAAATGGGATTTGACTTGATAGAGAGAATGATGTGAGGCTGAAGTTATCAGGATGACAAAAATTAGCTGGCATATGTGAAAACTTTTATTTTATTATGAAATAGAAGAAAAGAGAAGTGTTAAAGACCGAAGGGCACTGAAGCACTCAGGCTTAGTATACAGATTACACAGTAGATGCTCTTTGGTTTATGCTCTACTGTATAATTAGGAGCCCTAGGCCGGGTGATTCTTTTATAGAGGTTTGTGCAGGAGAGATGAGAGTTTATGTTACTGATCCTTTTTCTATCATGAGAAGTGTGAGTGGCAGGAGAGGATGAACAGGAAAGCTATGCATCTTACTGTTGTAATTATTTATCATTGTTTCATATTGAGTATAAAACTTTGTTTTCTTATTGAATATAAATTTTTTATAGAAGACAATTGAGACCATATAGATATTTAAAAAAAAAAATTTAAATGATGCTAATTTAGTAAAATGTGGATCATATGTAATTTATGACCTGTAAAAACTGTCAATAAAGACAAATATAGAACTGTGATTTTTCAAACCCTTTACTAAAGATGAAATGTGTTGTGGCAGTGACATCACAACTTTGATGAACACACACACACACATTATATATATATATATATATATATATATATATATATATATATATATATATATATATATATATATATATATATATATATATAACATCTGCATGGGCAATGTGGGTCCCTAACGAGGGGTGAAGAGCCGCATATCAAACTGTAATGCTTCATTCATGACGCAAGACTGTCTGAAACATGCTGGCGGAAATAGCAATCTTTATTACTTACCTATTTATTTATGCATTTATTTGTGTAACGTAGTTCTGCAGTTGTCATTCGTTTTATTTCATTATTCTGCTCTTGGTTATTAGCAATTCTATTCGTTTAGCAGGCGTGGAAAAGAGAGGTGACTTTTTTCATTTTCTCCGCTCTATGATATACATAATTATCTTGCTAATCACAAGCGATCGCCAAAAACACTTCAAGGCTATAGGAAGAGTGCGCAGCTCCGCCGGGCACAAGTGTTGGTGCCTTTCCGGCAGCAGGTGTGCCACAGCTGCCTGCTGCGTCAACAAAGCCTGGCTCACCAAACCAGTGTGCATGGTGTCTTGAAATCACTAGTGAGAATCCAACTTGTGTAGCTGCCAATCAGAGTTAGCATTAACCCTCCTCCCCCTACGATTTTTTTTTTTTTTTATCCACCTGAAGATCAGGTTTTCCATCATATTGATATGATTTATGGATGTAGGCTACAGACGGCTCCTTACTCGACTAGCAGCTTTTAATAGTTTTAATATATTTCAATTGTTGTTTTTCATTTTTCACACAAGGATTGTTTCTGCACTCCCTTCAGCCCTCAGTTGAAGAGTTCACGTCTAACGATATTGCGGGAGATTTACAAATTTCTTTTTAGTAAGCGCAACTGATGTAACTACATAATGGTGCGTCCCTCATCACCTGGTGGCGAGTGGGGTGCCATGGTGCCACCTCGCCCGTCAGTACACCACGGACAGGCGGCAGCATCACGTGTGGGGCTCACCCGGGAGTGTGCACACCAACCTTTATTTTACCTTTTGCTAACTTCAGTCACTGCGGAGAACTGCAGGCTCAAATACTGCCTTCTTTCTGTTTTTTCCTCTCCCTCTCTCAACCCTGCTTGATTCACATAGTTTGGTGTTCTTTATATCATAGTTCGAGAATAACTGCGACACTGTGTGTGTTAATGCGGGCTGTAAAAGGTGTGGCAGCAATCACCTGACTGCTACAACAGTGACGCCGTTTAGTGATCCGACCACCAACCCGCACCTCACGCCCGCCTGTTGTTCCCCGCATCGCACGCTCGCTCACACCCTGGCTGACGACACACAGGGACCCAGGCGGGGAAGAGTGAACATTGATACTTAGTGCTGATCACGCAATCTTGTTCCTTTCTAGTGCAGTTTTGCCAAAGGCAGTGAAGTTGAAAATACCGAAAGAACTGTCCACTAATTTCTTGTTTCCCTATAATGAATGGAATTTCGTTACAGTTACTAAATGGACAGATATTGTATTGGTGACTAATAACTATTTCCATTTTCTTTTGGTGCACGTTATACGGAAGTCGGTTAAGTAGAAGATAAGCAAAAAGTCAGAAATAAACTGATATTTGCGGTGAACGTGACAAGTTTCAACTGCAACATTATCATCGCCTTGAAGGACGTAACTGAGCATTTAAAGAAAAAAAAAAAAAAAAAAAAAAAAAAAAATACATTAATACTCGCCTGAATCTTGTGATTAGTTTGAACTGCATAAAAAAAAAAAAAAACGGATATTGGGTAAGTTCAGTGACCCATTTGAATTTGAATTAGGTAGCCAACTATTCGACAAGATGCTCCGGGAAAGCTCCGTGCCATACTCGAGTTTGCCGCAAGAGGAGGGTGAACAGAACTACATCACTACCCGCACATCAGGGCCTGGCGAGCCGCACACCACCATCAAGAGCCGCCTCGCACCTATTATCGTGATCCTCCTGCTGATATGCGGCGTGCCCCTCATGATCATCGCCCCGCTGGCACTGACCGGGGCAGTGAGCGCGTCGAGACTTACGTGACCCTCCCTCACATCTCGGGGGAATCTGGGCAAGACAAAGGGGATGGTGTCAATAGCAATGAAACCTTACTCATCAGCTCACTACCGATTTTCACACCGCAAGTAACGAATCCCATCCCCATTAAGAATACCACACCCAAACCCCGCGTCCCGGCTCCCCCACCCACCACCACAACAACATCCACTACGACTACTACCACCACTACCACTACACCTACTACTACTACCACCACCACCACCACTCCTGCCCCTATCGCCACTGATCCTGTTGAAATTATTCCCGCTGCTTCCGGTTCAAAGTCCCCCGTGGAAGGAGCCATCGAGGGAAGCGGGGAAAACCAGACAGTAGCCGAGGCTGAAACCACCGATATGCCAGATTCCCAGAAGGTACATATATTTTTTGTCTACTTTTGGTCTACTCTCTACTTTTTTCATTATCTACTTATTCAGTTTTATTTTTATTTCTTTGATCTGTTCCTTTAGAGAATATTTTCGTGCATTAAAACATGTCTCGGTGTACGTACTTAGAACACCTACGTAAGTCACTTAAAAGGGGTGAGTAATGCGCAGGTGTTCCTCAGATAGGCAGGTGTACCGGCGCTTTTAGTGTTGCCAGTTAGAACATTACACGAAACTTTACCATTAATATAAATGCACACTTTTCCTCACGGCTATTATGCTCCACGCAGTTATCGCTCTTTGATGGAAGCACGTCAGATACAGCGTCGTCACTTCCTACTTGACTGGTGAAGACTTCCTAGTAAATTACACCACACCCACACCCACACCCACCCACACACACACACACACACACACACACGTCTCTCGTTCATCGTCCTCACTCCCATGCTCTTCTCAATGCTTTATCTCAGTATAATCGTAAGTATTTATTAATTTCTTCGTTTTCTTTCTTTCAAATTACAGAATACATGCCGTGCTTTAACAAGTCTTTATATGTTGCTTGCTGAAGACGCTTACTTAAGTATTTTGGTAATCATTAGACGGTGTTCTGTCTCGTACATGTCTGAGTCTTCATTAGGATCGGAAGCTTAATGAATTATAGACCAGATCACACCTACGTTATAACAGTGACATACAAGATTAAAATCCCATGAAAGGTTTCGTAAAATTGAAAAAAAGAAAGAAAAAAACTCGTACTTCTTTTTCAGTAATGGACAGAATTTTACATGTGAGCAATCAGCATCACTATTCAGAAACGCCCTACTCTCTCACCACGACAATTTTCCAAGGCCACAGAGACGATTAGCCGAATTCTCAAGACATTTTCTTCTTTCAATAAACTAGAAATTTTTGCCAATCAATCAATCAATAGAATCATGAAAATACCCTTAAATAATACACGAGTATCTTCAACTGAAGTCTTTATGAAAGCAGTGATGGTGAGAGAGCGAACCGTTTTAGAATGTGAGCCAAGGCTGTATGAAGTTGAATTCCAAATGAGTATTGCAGTAGGACTCGTATTTTGAAACGCTTTGCTCTATTACGATGGCACATTTCAAAGACCACAGAGATGATTAGTCAGGTTCTCAAGAGTTTCTCTCCCATCCAAAAGGTAGAATTCTAGTTAATGTCACCAGAAACCTTAGAAACCTTTTGAATGCAGAGGAGACGCGGTGCAGAAGTGTTTCAGAAGATGATTTTAGATTTTAAATGTTGTCTTTCATTTCTTAAGAACACTAAGACCTGTGGTGGCACCATTCAACTAAATACAATGACACAATGTAATAATACAATAACAAAAAACATTATACACTGTGACTACCAATGAACCCTTTACTGCACCACCAGGGTCACGAGGACGGCTCAGGGATTGGCGGTGGCAGTGTTGACATCCCCTACACCACCTTGCAGACCTTCAACGGCATGATGGTGAGGCTCAGACACCCAGGCAGTAAATAGCGACTCATTACACAAATACACACTTACAGTATGACTTTTAGAATGATTGCTTTTCGTCTAATGCTTTGATTTTTAATTTTCTTTGCAGAATGAATGTATTAAAACCTCTTTACGGGTACTTATATGGTTTATAAGGTTTCACAAATGCTGCCTCTTATGCTATTCACGGTGTCTTCCTATTGTAGCTGCCCTCTTCTCGAAAAAAAAAGACAATTAAGTAAAGGAGTGGCCTGAGCTGTACTTGACACCACCAAGGCCTTGTCGCACTATCAGTAGGCAAGTGTGATGACTCAGTATAAGAGTGAGGAATGAGTGAAACTGATCATGTAGGCTGGCTGAACTGAAGCTCGCTAAACTCCATCTGAACAACGCTCGTCAGGGGAACTGCTGCTATGTGCGTTTGACCACTCCACTTGCCCTCTGATCTTGTGACAATGCCTTTACTCCTGAATACATACAATCATGTTTGTTTCCCTGTTTGTACGCGCCGCAGAGCAACCTGATGTCGAAGCACGAGTGGTGGACGCTGGCGATCCTGGCGGTGGTGGCGGCCCTGGCTCTGGCTGCCGTAGTCTCTGCCGTCACCTGGATCATTTATAACCGCATTGCCTCGCGCCGCCGCAGGACCAACTTAGAGGTGAAATTCTGTCTCAACAAAGAATATGAGGTGCTTGCTGTTTGTCGTACGTCTGCTAATTAGTGTGGCGGTTAATCTTGTTCATCACTGTCTGACTTCTAGCTGTTTGGGATTATTATAATTTCCTTATTTCCTTACTTAACTGGCTTACTCTGCTTTCTGGTCCAGTCTGCCTCATGTTTACAAGCGCACCCACACACACAGTCTTGTGAAAACAAAAGAAGGGAAACCTTTCTCTCCTTACTTCAATAGTCACATTTTGAATATCAACACTGTCTTAACATGTCAATGGTTCACTTGCACAGGCAAAGGTGAACCGCAACTGTATCTGTCACGCTTTACCCTTCGTTTCCAACAGAAAGTGATAACCGATTTGCAGTCCAAAGACAAAGTTGTGCTGCTCAACTCTGAAGATTCTGAGGACGAGGCATAGGCGCGCGGCACACCCCGTCCCCTGCGACCTGCACGGGATCTCCTGGCGTGCTGTGACGTCTGATTACTGTCCTGTCTGCCACACCATTACATCGTACGCTTATAATACATCTTATCTATTCCAGCTGATGTGATCGTTGGTTTGTGCGTGTTTTGTCAATGTAATAACATGTTTCTCTAAGCTATTCATGTTTTGTAGTGCAGCGAGTTGTCATTAGCTCTTAATTATTGTACATCTTTCCATCCATTCATCGTTTTCTACGAAAATAGAAAGTAATAAATTGGCAAGATTTTCTCACACGTAAGGCTTACTTCGGTTTGCTGACGAAACTGACGGAGGCAGTCACAATTTTTTTTTTTGTTGCAATTAAGGTTAACATCTATCCTTCATTATAGTGTTAAGTTTAACTGCTGCTATATCCAAGTTCCATTATTTACATATGAACACAATTCACTTGTCACGGGTTTGCCGCGCAAACCACAGCAATCCAAGAGACCGTGAGGAATTTTTGTAAGGAAAGCTAGGTTTGGAAAGTCTTGGGTAGCTTCTTGCCAAAGCAGAGCACCCAAGGAGATGGACATAACTTTGGACACGCGTCCGGCACACGCTCGCTGCTAGTGGACAGAGGGAAAGGCGTAAGAATACTGGGCATCTTTCTCGGCTTCGTGCCACCCTGAGCTGACCCTTGGCTTGTTCATTCCGTCCCTGTAATTATTCAGAGTACTAAACTATACAGTGTCCATTACAGAACTGAAATCACTAATGTTGGTACTTTTGTATAAATGGCAAGACGTAGTATGTATGTATACGCCATACTGTTTCCATGTGCATTAGATTTGAGTGAAAATAACTGTGGTATCAGAGTGAGTGAGTGAAGGCACGTCCCTCCTGGCTGGCGAGCATGGAGACAAAAGGCACTCACTCCGCACTTTTTTGTTTCTAGATCCTTTTCTTAGCGTGTGTTTTTTTTGTTTAACTTTTAATAAAATATATAACCATACTATAACAGTGTATGTTCTATCATACAACTTGGTAATGCTCATAAAGGGATTAACAGCAATAAGAAGAGCTAAAAAAAAAAAAAAAAAAAAAAAAAAAAACAGCAGCATCACCACCACCACCAACAACAACGAACAATTCTGGTGGCACAATGATGGAAATCCACACCTCGCCACCAGCATTGCCGGGAGTCACGCGCGGTAAGACCCTCTCCACCACACACAAACACGTCCGCGTCACGAGGGATAATGCTGGCCGCCACTAAGTAAACCTCGTGGCCATGACAACTATTCAATTCAGTGTACATTCAAGTAAAACCAAGTTGCCTTCCTCTACATAAAGTAACGAAACAAGCACAGCACACCACATACTCTCCGCTCAGTAGATCCATGAGGGTTTTGAAACAAGCACACAAAATGATAGTCGTTTATTTTGGTGTCCCCGATAGAGCAACTACTGACCCTTCACCAACCCGCTTAGCACACAGGAATATCAACTCGACTGGGCACACAGGCAACACGTCCTGCCTTGAGCATGAGTGCGTACCCCATCACACCTCGCGCCACTAATGCTGCACACGAGGCGCTGACTTGGTAAAGAACGTCAAATGATCATAAAGATAAAAAATAAAGACCCAGTAAAGAAGCACAACGCCAAGCTACAACTTACAAACATGACATTAAGATAAAAAGTTAAGGGTTATATTTCACATTTTTTTTTCTTTTCGAAGCTTGGCAATGCACTTGGATGACAATAAACAAAGAGAGATAAGAGTGAATGTTGACAGTTGTGCCCAGGAGTGGAGAGTATAAGTGGTCCAAGGGAAGTTGTCATATGCACAAAACTGAACCTTAGAGTATAACATTAACATATCTAGCTTTTTTTTATGCAAGAGGGAAAAGCTGGCCAAGGGCAACTAAAGAGTAAAAAAAAAAGCCCCTCTTACTTGCCAGTCCCCAGTTGTCTGTCTCACCAATGGAAGTTTTAGTACAATTTATTATTACACGCATAGTAGGTCTCATGTGTACGTGATGCATTAACTAAACGTATAATATTATCTCTCCACGAATCACAATCATAAACATGAGATTAGGTTGTCTTCTCTCTTCTCTCATCAGTACCAGATTCTGAGCATATCAACAACAGAGAACAATTACAGTAAACCTACAACACAATGCTCATGCTTATTTGGCAATGGTTCACACGACAATTATACAAGACGAAGATTTAGAAGTGCATTGTGAGTCAAGTGAGAAGCTTCCTGTTTCTCCCCTCAAACTGTACATGAACGAAAGCAAGCGGAACAATGCACCCATAAACCAGCGTCTTCATTCCCTGTATAACGTTGTGTTTCGAGCAAAATTAATTTTAGATGAAAAAAAAACACTTAAAATTATAGCTGCCTGTTGGGGCTGTCAATTCATAAGTTAATAGCATCAGTGTTAACTGTATAGAGAAGAGTTCACGGCAAGTGGTGAGTCACGGAAGTATAAGAGATGACCGTTACTGTGAAATCAATAACTAATCAAGAAGCAAATGTTTGAGAAATGAGCATTACAGTCTTTGGAAAGATACATCTCAGTCATTCACAAACTATTATCACGATGTCACGAGTGTACAGACTCAAAAGTATTATATAACAAAATGTGACAAAGCTAAATGTGGTTTTTACCCGACTCATTTTGAAAGATTTAGATAGAATTACAAAACTGGTGAGACCTTTTTGAAATTCTGATTCGCAACAGTGACATCAGTGCACCAGCCAGGTCAGGTTAATTCTTGTTTCCGAGTATTGCAAAATCCTGATTTCACTTTCCACAAGTATTAGTGAAAAGAGTACGAGAGTTTGTTATCCAGAGTAGATAAGCACACGAGGCTTATGGCACTAAACTATAGCTACACTATAGTGAGGATACAGACATTATGAAGGCAAGGTAGCATGTGTAGTCAAATGTGTAATACACGAAGCTTTTTATGGTTTTAGTGAGGTATTTTTTGCTATTCCGTCCAAAGCTCAAAGCAAGTGACATGCAGACTTAACTAATTTACTGCTAAGAGTGTGAAAAGTGAACAAACTACCAGTGACAGTGGCTGAACAGCGCAGACGCTTCGTTCACAAAGATAACTTTTAAAGGTTGCAGGTTTACCGCTTGAATGTTAACCATGGTGTGTTTAACATTCTCATGTGGTTTTGTGGCGCGACTCCCAATCATAGTGTCTGTATCCTTTGTTGCAGATTACAAATCTTTACTTTGTGACAAATTAAGACTTTCAACACATTCACAACTTAAGGAAAATGGTACAAAAACTAAACACAATCATTCAGCCAGTCATTCTCACATTACCATAACAAATAATTAGTCCTCTCCTGCTGTCACCTTCCGGAGTATATCTTATAAAAAGTTACCTACGTACTTAACAAGATAGTAAGATAAACTAGCACTTGCTGGTACAAAAAGAAGTAAGACCCTTAAATCACCGGCAAATATTGCATCGTAAGTCACGTCTGCCGCAGTATTGGTATCACCTAACACTTAAACTCACTCAAGTCGTCACGTCACGGATCGACTGAGCAGATTAATACTATGGACGGATTTTTGATAAGACACGAAGTGGAGGCAGGAGACTGGAGGGGAACCTTTGGTGGCGTCAGACAAAAAAGATTGAAAAATCCGTACGTTTAAAAAATTTCAGCATCTCACAATGGTAATGCAACTCAAAACATAATATCCTGAAGTACTATCAGTTTTAGTGGACACAAATTCGGTGCACACATGTGGAGTGTCATAATGTTTAACTGGTACCTTTTGTCTTCGTTCACCAATCGCTTTTCATCTGAGGTTACCAGTCAGTTCCCACCAGCGTCTCCCCAAGCACCACCATCACAACCTGTTAGTAGCGAGATGCTGAGACGGTAATCCTAATGCGATGCTGAGGTTACTGTGGACGTCTAGTAGGAAGACCCTCACTAACAAGAAGACAGCATTAATCTATCAGTAAAGCTGGTTATCTTCATCGGGCACACTCACCACTACCTTCCCGTCAGCCTCCCTCACGGTACAGCACCAAGGCCTCGATCCTCATTGAAAACTTAACATACACAGTCCAATCCTAATACATACATAAAAAAAGCACTGGTTACCTTCCTAAAAAGTAACATCATCAAGACCTACTGTAAAAAAAGAGCACACCGTTTCTTTCCTTCCTAACAAGTAACGTTATATTCTAGTACATAAATTTTTTGGCATAACATTTCCTAACAGATACAAAGACAATGTAAATAGCTAAGGGTAGTTCAGTGCTTGTGACAGAGCTCGTGCTTCGCTAAACAAGCCTCGTTCATTCCTCTGGTGGTTATCCTGCAGAACGTGAAAGTCTGCTAAACTTTACCTTCGCACTCTCTGAACATTGGACACATTAATGATTTACGCGTCACTACAAAGACAACTCCAATCATTGTTACACATCAGTGGCACCAGCAGAGCAGTGATCCCTGGACCACGTGTAACGAGCGGCAATTCAATAGTTTCCCCAATAATAATGTTCTCAATGTTGAGTTTTGAAATACTTTCCTAGTTACTGAATTCCTTACTAAGAGAAAAAGAAAGTAATCTACACGCGACCAAGAACTGACTGGTTATTCAATGCGCAGCAACAACCTCACCAAGAAAAAGATGGCCGCTAATCACTTGTTACAATAATTAATTTGGAAGATAAAGTCAACATACATTACGTTGGTGACTTCTACGATACGTGCACGAGTTCACCAGGCAAAGCATAACTAACCTACCCTCAGCCTGTCCTTGGTTCAGGTCAAGTGGTGCCACCGTCCCTCGCCAAGCAGCCGCGTCCGCCCACCTGCTGACAACGCCATGCACTGAGGCCGGGGGGCGGGGCGGGGCGGGGCGGGGAAGGCGTTCATTCAGGGTTTCGAACACGTCTAATCTGCTTCATGTACCGTGCCGTGAAGCGCTTCAGTTTGGAGTCTGTATCCCAGGAGTCTCACAAAGTTCGATTCGTTCGTGTTTGGGATTGAGTCTCACGCATTTTACAAACAAATTACGAGTAAAGGAATAAAGCTACACAACTTGCTACAGGCATGACCGCCGTCTAGGAGGAGTGGCTGTAGGCAGTGTTAGTGTACGGACTGGAATAAATAGAGGAGCCCGTGGTGGAGTCCTCCTTTCTTCTGCGCCGCCGGGAGATGAGGATGAGGATGGATGCGATGACGGCCACCATGAGGATGAGACCGGCGATGGCGATGCCGATGGCGAAGGTCTTGGGGGAAAGGCAGAAGGTGTTTGGGTCATCCTCCACTTCCTCCTTCACCGGCGACAGTGTGTCCGACGCTCCCTCAGGCTCCGGCAGCTGCAGGAAGATGTGGCGTTACCTCGTTGTGTAGTGGAATAATTTTCTATCAGCCTACATGAGTGCCTACTGCTGAGGGTACTTGTATATCTATCACAATGGCATTCAGTAGTCTCCCAACCTGACTTATACTGTATCACTGTGTAGATGTTAAGGTCAGGAGGTTACCAGTGGAGAAAAACTGAATGTGACTGGTAGTTTCTGAATGAGACTAGTAAACTGCTCATAAGTGATCTGCACTGTCTCATTACTTTCCTATAAGATCCTGAACTCATATTATTCTCTCATCATAAGTATTACACTTCTACTAACTCTACCGTGGAGTTCATGCATTTATTCTCATTACGAACACCGCCTGCATCAGATAACTATGAGCAGCTGCTGTAATGAAATGAATCTGTGTCATAACTGTCTAATTGGATTCGTTTTATTCAGTGCATTTAAAAGTTTCACTCCAACTCTGCAGCTGTGTGGGGAGGCTGGGTGTGGGAGGAGAAGGTGGGAGGGGAAGAGGGAAGGGGATACGGGTATGGGAAAGGGTTAAGGAAAGGAAGGGTGTGTGTGACTGTGTGTGTGTGTGTGTGTGTGTGTGTGTGTGTGTGCGAACAAAAGTATATATATATATATATATATATATATATATATATATATATATATATATATATATATATATATATATATATATATATATATATATATATATATATATATATATCTATCTATCTAATATATATATATATATATATATATATATATATATATATATATATATATATATATATATATATATATATATATATAACATCATATCTGCATAGCTAGGACGAAATTAAGGCTCATTACCAGATAATTAATTCCTTGTAAACATTGTCGTGTGGAGAAAGAACCCTTATTCACAAACACACATGGGCGACTATTCCTTGCAGCGTGTGAGTGAAGGGAAGAAGTTAAGCTGGTAATTAAACTTTAAACGCAGACAGTGCTTTACCTCCTCGTCCTCGTTGACATAGAGACCAGTGAACACCTCAATGGTCAGGTTCTCGTCCACCTCAGCCTCCACTTCACGCAGGTCACCGTTCCCATCCACTTCCACGTCCCTACGACGACGACGGCGCAGGACGTTCTCGCCATCCACGCACAGGGGCGGCTGGAGGTGAGGGGGTGAGGGGGGTGAACATAGGGTAGGGCATAAAAGAAGTACAAACATAAATATAGTAAGAACACGAATTAAGAATACCAGCAGAGATGTCGGTAATTTCTAGATAAATGAAAATGAGGGAAAATGAAAGGTGAAACATTAGTGTGGCTTCAAAAAGTGAGTGATAAGACTTGTACTATAGATCTACCATATGCACGTCATGAGGGTTTACAACAGGAACTATGTGATTACAAGCAAAGAACGTAATTAAAAGTTAAATGAAGATTATCATAACACACATGAACACGATTAAACACATGCAAAAACAAATTATTAGAACACACATAAAAAAAGGCAAAAATAGGAACTTAGTGAGAAATAATTAGAAAGAAACAATAATAACAAAAGAATGAATGAAATAAAATAAAAATAAAATAAATAAATAAAGCACAAAAGAGAGACGCTTAAAGACAGCAAAGAAGAGAAGACGCACGTTACGAAGTGAAAAACAAAACAAAACACAAACTATTACAAGAAGGCAGAAACAATGAGGCACCCACCACGTCATCACAGCCCCCGGCGTTCTTGATGCAAAGCTTCACGTTGCACTGGTAGTAGACAGACGAGATGTAAGGGAACTTGTGAGCCTGAAAGCGGACAGTCGCCGAGGTCTTGGACGGCGAGTACTCCAGGGCACCAAAGATTTCGTAGTCGACAGGGCATCTGGAAAGTGTGTACTTGTGAGGCCACAGTGTTGGTTAAGCTTTATTGTTCACTTCCAGTACATGCAGTGAAGGGGAAGCTTCTTAAGTACCGGTTTAATGAGTGAACTGAAGAATGCGTTAAAGTATCGTTCATTAAAAACTTGTTACTGATTATTCTTCGATTTTTTATGAAACTATCCATGATGATACAAATGATGATGGTGAAGATAAGATGATGATAATGGTGAAGACTATCATGACGATGAGGGAATAGCCCGAGAGTCCAGCGTGTACTCACCCGTCACTGTTGATCAGCATCTGCTCTCCCCAGCCCAAGCCGTCCCGCACCAGGCAGTCCGTCACCTTCATGCCGTAGATCTCCTGGTCGTCCAGCGAGATGGACATGGTGAGCGGGTCGCCGATGCGCACGTTCTCCGCCACCAGCTTCTCGTCAGGCGTGCCGGCGAAGATCCTCATGTAGCAGCCGGGCATGGGCGCCGTGGCGGTCAGCGGAGTGGTGCCAACGAAGCTGTGGCAGAATGAGGCGTGAGACAGGTGGCTTGATAGAAGGGTGAGGAAATTGAGTGATGGGAGGCGGGACAAGGGGATGCAACACATGACCCAAGTATTCACAGACTGACCCACGACTGAATGCTACTTGACTAATATGCAATTGAGTTAAGGTAACCAATGTAACATACCAGAATATTTATTTAGACTATAACACACAAGAATCACCACTTCCCAGACGCGAACTATACACTAAAGAGCCAGACAGTCCATCCCAGCGGGCGTATGTTGAATAGAGACCATTACCAAGACACCCTACCGCCATGAACCCCGTCAGGACCACCACACCTGGCAATGCACAGTGCAGGGAAGGGAACCAGTCTCCGCAACAGTTTTATAGTGAGGGGACGCAGCTTGGCTCTCGTTATTTTTTTTCGTTTTAATTGAAGTTTTCGTAAATGCACTCAGATAACTGTAAGTCTCGCGATAGCCAATTTGAGTCCCCGTAAGTGTTGCTGTTGGGAGTTACTTTTATCCTGGAAGTAACAGAAGGAGAGGGGAAAGAGGGAAGTCCCATTCCACCCGCTTAGTCTATCCCTGCACCAGCCTTCACCTCACCACGCGTGCACTACACCTAATGAACTGCCACCTGGCTCCACGAAAAAAATGAACAGTAATAGTAGTAATAGTAATAATAACAATAATAATAATAATAATAATAATAATAATAATAATAATAATAATAATAATAATAATAATAATGGTAATAACAATAGAAAATAATAATAATAATAATAATAATAATAATAATAATGATAATGATAATAATAATAATGTTAATAATAATAATAATGATAATAATAATGATAATAATAGTAATAATAGCATTAATAATAATAATAATAATAATAATAATAATAATAATAATAATAATAGTAATAATGATAATGATGATAATAATAATGTTAATAATAATAACAATAATAATAATAATAATAATAATAATAATAATAATAATAGTAATAATAATAATAATAATAATAATAATAATAATAATAATAATAATAATAATAATAATAATAATAATAATAATAATAATAATAATAATAATAATAATAATAATAACAACAATAACGATACAGTAATAAAACAAAAATAAACACCCGCTTAATAACAATACATAATTCCACCTAACATATTGATAATGTATTAAAAAACGTTGTATGAAAACAGTATAGACAGTCCGCTTTAACGTTCGTGAGAATGTCACGCACGCCACGTTTAGTATTAGTGATGGTATGCTAAGTTGGTGCTCGGATTAATGGACACCCTTGTTATTCGGATTAATGAATACCTTTGTTACATGAATTAATGCACACCTCTGTTACAGTCAGCCCAATGTTTCACGGTATGGATAACTTACCTTACTGAAAAATCTATCGTGACCGTTTTACTTATTCTTTCTTCTGTTCATATCTCCTTGTACATCAATACTCATTACTCATCACTATTATATTCATCTCCTAATTCAATAATGAGTTGATTCTGCGTGGTCACCAGCAACCTTACCTGGCCATCACTGCTCTCCAAAGGCACAGACACGTGTCCATACTGACAAGTAAGCCACTTTACACAAGCTAAGATTTCGTTCTTGTTTACGAATACATGACTCATTCTATTAAAAGAGCACAGACACCAAAATGACTTGAGGCTCAAAATGACGCATTTAAGTGCACATGACTGACATATATTTCTCTCAACGCCTGCTCGGCACCTGAGTGAGGGAGGTGAAGTGGCAGTACACTCCAGGTACATACGACTCGGTACCATTCGAGCCCTGAGTGATCACTAAGACCCGAGTGGACGTAGGTCGGCCTTGAGTGTCCCGCCACTGCACAGTGATGGAAGGAAGGGACGAGGAAAGGCTGGAGGGAGGAGGAAGGAAGGGCGTAGCGCCGCAGGTAACTGATGCACCACTCAGCACTCACCTGGACCCGTTTGGTGCCTTCCATTCAGCGTCCGTAACGAAGTCTCCGCTGCGGCAAAACATGATTGACTTAGTAACACTCACACCACACCGCGCCTCGCCAAGCAGCTGTGGCAGTGGTTAATGACACTGTGCCTCCCATTACAAGGACGTCACGTGCTACACCAACTGACACTCATGGCCAAAACTACTGGCTTTTGTGCAAGTGATGTTATCGCTCCGTGGTTAATACATTACACATTATATTATCTACATATGAGTCGCTTACTGTGGTAAAAAAGTAAAATTTCGGTTAGTAATTCACAGGTTAGTGTTTCTTCCTAAGCTGATGAATAGTTATTTCAGTCAGACATATACATTCAGTAGGGCAAACTATTGAGTTATTTAGTATCAGTAATAAGACTAAGTAAGGTAAATATAATTGTTGAAAAGAAAAACAAGACACTCCGTTCTGTAACAATTATAAATCTCGTAAACAAACTTTTTGAATATAAAAGAAAGTAGCTTGCATTAAGTGAACTATGATCCCTAACCACTCGACGATGTGTGTGTAAGATTCTCACTTAAAATCACCTTCTTCCCAAGGTTAATGGTTAATAAGGAACTGTAGCGGAGGACTTATACAGGCGTGAGAAAAGAACTGATTGCTTTCAAAAGAATCAACTGCGAGAACCTGAGGGACGTGTATGCGAGCCAGTGTGCCAGTCATGCAACACAGCAACACAGACCATACTCAAGGTGCAGCGCCGCCCTCAGGAGACGCAGGAATGTGTACTGTCTAGATGGCGTCGAAACTTCCATCAAACAATTTCTTTCAGCGACAGAGAAGCAGTTTTTTTTAGTAGCTTTTCAAGAACGGATTACGAAAAAGAGGCACGGCAGAATTGGCAGCTTCATAACACAACAATACGCAGAAAACGTGAACTTAAATAGAGAGGGCAACGTTTACTTTCTAGAGACTACTGGTTAGTTTTAGAAGCACTACACACTACACAAGAGGTTATTACACTACTCTCTACTGACAAAGAAGTATTAACAGCACTACAGAGGGAATGGTGCGAGAGAACCGGCTCCTGATGGCTGTTCCTTCCATGTGATGGTGACCGTGGGAAGGGAAGGGGTAGATGTGGTGGTGAAGGAAAGGGAACGTGGTAGTGAGGCGAGCTGTGATGAGTGCCAGGGAGGGTGTGAGGGAGTGCCAAGGCAGTTAGTGGTGACACGAGACAATAGTGAGTGTAAAGTGAAGTCACAGTGCAGAGGAAACAAGGCAAGTGGTGAGTGGTGATTGAGTGTGAAGTGGTGAGGTGGTGGGGGTGGTGGTGACTGGTGAGAGGTGGTGTGGTGGCAGTGAGTGGTGATGGTGGTGGTGGAGCCTTGATAGCAGAGTGAGGGCAGAAGGAACAGGTCCACCTCCCCTCCCCCTCCCCAACACACACAGACAGAAGCAGGCTGGGGTTATGGTTAGTCTTCTACAGCACCATGACTACACCATCACTACACAGGCTGCTCCAGGGGGCGGCTGTGCATGGGTTAGTGGCGGAGGGGGCGATGCATCCTAACCTACCACACACTGTAACACACTATACACTCTAGGAAAACTGTCAGTCATCAACCACTCGACTGGAGCAAAAAAGAAAAAAAAAGAAAAAAAAAAGAAAGGAAAGTTAAAAGTTATGACCTCCATATTATGTTACAGTAGTTTAGCTGGTTACTGATCCAATACAGTGTTAATTCTATTTTGTTTGGAGCCATTTTTTAAACTGTGAGAAGTCTGAGTTTAGTTTACACGTTGGGATTAATACTAAGTCAATATTCAGGTAGTGTGAAGATGTGTTTGTTTGTGTGTGTGTGTGTGTGTGTGTGTGTGTGTGTGTGTGTGTGTGTGTGTGTGTGTGTGTGTGTGTGTGTGTGTGTGTGTGTGTGTGTGTGTTATAGGTATGTACACGTATAAGGCGTTGTTAAGGTGGCGTTGCTATTCATGAGGGCGTTGAAGCAGTACCTGACGTTGAAGGCGTTGGTGACGGTCTTCTCCTGCGTCTGGTACTTGCAACGGATGTGATAGCCTCGCCCTTGGTTGGTGACGAGCTTCCTGTGAGGCTGAACCACCACCGTGTTGAAGTACTCGATGCCGTCATCCTGGAGAGGAGCAGGACGGGAGGTGATGAAAGGCGAAGTATGAAAGATCGTGTAATAGTAGTAATGCTATGTTTATTTCGGACAGAGGGAGGTTTAACTAGGAAAGGAAGGTTGTGCATTGTATAACACATAACTCACTAATACCAATGAGTAAATGAATAACAAATAACAAATACATACATAAGAAAGTTTATTTAGACCATCTCTCCAGCGTTAAAGTCCAACAACCCGCAGACCAGTTAGTCACGAGTCACTGTCCACTACTGAGGTAACAGGCAAGTCAGTTCGTCAAACAGTTTCATGATATATGCATTAACTCCAAGCTCAGTCTGCCCCACTGCCGCTACTGCTCTCCGGAAACACGCACACACGGCAGCGGTAATAGTCTACCTCAAAAGATTTACACAAAGTCAGGTAATTGATAAGAAAGTTGGTGTTATTATGTTTCCCGTTTTTTCAAGCCATCTCAGAGCAATAAGGTCCCACAAAGCACTTGGCAGGACTTGCAAACAACATCATTCTATTTGCCTATCATCTTTTAAGAATTTCAAAGTTTCCATGCAGAAGTGTTTGCTAAGAAGGTCTTTCCTCCTGGAGCAGATGGCACTGACATTTTCACGGTACTGCTTCGTCATGCAAACATTAGGGAAATTTAAGTGCTACTCGCATGTTTGCCAAATACATGAGGGTTGAACTTGCATCCCCGCCTAGGGGGAGAGACAACACTTGAGCCTAACTTCAGCCACACAATTTCCCTTTTGAAGTGAATAAAAAGCCCTTTCCTATGTCCTGGCTGAGAGGTGCGGAAGGTGAACAGCCTCGGCCTCAAAGAGAAGGTGAGAAAGCCCGTCACACCTTCCCCTGCGCTGCATTGTCCGTTGCCTCATCAAAGGACCCCCGACTAGGAAGCGGCGAGCGAGGGTTATGACGATGCGACGCTCCAGCCCTCCCTGTCCCTACTCCGTGTATTGACTCGCGCCTCCAAGAACCTCGAGCAGCCACCGTTACCTCAGCACATAAGGCTGCGGGTATACGGGGGCGACCGCGGGAAGAATGCAAATGTTACGTCATGTTTGAGAAGCCAAGCACATTCACCCACAATGTGTGTTTCCTCGACTTCCTCCTGAGCCGCCTGCGTGAGGTTACTGCGGTTCACCTGGTAAGGCGCGGCGAGGAGGGCGGGTTCAAGGCGCTCGCAGATTAGTTTAGTTCATGTTATAGTGATGAGAGATTTTGTCTGAAGGTGTTTGGCAGTATGGTATGGTAACCTTCACGACAAGATTACTAAACTCTGTCTCTTTGTCTCTGGCTTTGTCTTTCTGTGTTGTCTTGTTTGTTTGTCTGCGGTCACTTTTTTGTTCATATTTCTGCATCAATTTGTTTGTCTATTTTTTTTCCTGTTCGGTTTTTTGTTTCTCAGTTTGTCAATTGGTCTGTTCCTATTTTGAATCTGTCTCTCAAAACTGAAGTAATTTCAATACAACTCAAAGTGATAAAACTTATAGTCGATCTTAAAATGACCCACTTTTCTCTAGTCTCCATTTTCTAAGACAACTTACAGTACACAGGCCACAGCTGCACACAGACTGGAGAAAATGAATGTATAACTAACGAGAGAAATCGAAAGTATCGAATCAACAAAGTTGTCCAGTTTGGGGAACTAGAATGAAAGTGAAGCTTAGATACAAACTAAGACAGTGACAAAAGCGAGCAGGATGAGGGCGTGGCATGAGATGGAGGGAGAGGGCAGATCCTCGGTGCTATAGTTGCCTTATTTTGGCAAGTAACATTACCTGCTAAATGATATCAACTAATGGAATGTTGCATATTTCATTACTGTTGTTAATTTGTTTAGAATTAACAAAGGAATATAACCAACTACCACATGCAATGTCCTTATTTTTCACTATCATAAGCTCTCACCTTTATAAAGTTAATGACACTTATCCGTAAAGCAAAGCGTGTCAACCATAACTGTGAATATTTATTCACCAGAGACAAACGAACAAAATTACTGAAGACTAATGAAGTTAAAGAAAGAACAGGGACGGGTATGAATGGCGAGACGAGAGGCTGACTTACCATTTCCGAGCTCATGGTGCTGCATGATTTGAGCGGCAACTTGTACAACACGGGGCTGATCTGCTCCCTGAACTCCGCCATGCAGGAGGAGTTCTTGGACAGTCCCTTGGGGTAGATCATGCCATTGAAGGCCGTGTTGGTTTCAATGGAGACGACGATATCGTTGCTGTTACACAGGATGCGGACACTCTTGATCGATACTTCTTTGTCTGTAGAGGAAAAAATAATGATCAGAAATGTGTAAATGGAACGGTAAGCAACATAAAAAAAAGTTGAATGAATAAAAATCTCGATATCAATTTACTACTGAAGGGAAATGTATGTCAATCTGTAAGGAAAGAAGGAAACGAAGTATTATGGACAGTTACAAGAAATAAATAAATAAAAAGAGAGAAAAAAAAAAAACCGCCAAAGGAGAAAGCCAAGATTAACTGTATTTCAAGTCGAACTGGAAAACATCAACCAACAATAAACACAGTTCGGACAAATCTCACTGGCCAGGTCATGGAAGGGAAGGAGTCAGGTAAGAAGTGGATATGAACAATGCACTAATATAAAATAGATTAAAAGAAAAATAAGTCGAGAACTACATAGATACTTTGCCAAGACTACACTTACACGAGTCTTCCCCGGCAGCGTCTTACAGCTTTACCTTTGAAACAATTGAAAAGGCACGACTCCCACAACGCAACGCAGCACACAGCCCAACAACCGCCATTCCACAATCACCACACACAGATCAGTCGCTACCCAAGACCTGAACAAGAGAGGTAACTGGAGGACGAAAGACGCCTAGACATTATCCTTCCCACTCAAAGATATACTAAAGTTTGAAGAGTTCTATTCAGCTCACTATCTTTACCACTACCATCATCACGACTGACATCATCTCAGCCCGCCACCTTCACCACTACCATCACCACGACTGCTATCACCTCAACTCACCACCTTCACCATTCCATTACCATGACTACTATCACCTCAGTCCACCATCTTCACCATTCCCATCACCACAACTGCCATCATCTCAGCCCGCCACCTTCACCAGTACCATCACCACGACTGATATCACTTCTCCGTCCAATTACACAACAAAATAACCAATCCAGACTAAACTAGCACCTGTCCAGCACCTCGTCAGGAGCTCCACACAACAGCAAGCATAATGGACGCCTCCTTGCACAATTCACCGTCTGCAGTGCGACATGCAACACACGACTGACTGATTGACGCAGCAACATCCTCCCCAACCTATTACATGACCCACGCTGTCGTCTTTCTAAACTCTACCACGAAGAGATAATTGAACAGAGGAAAGATTAAGTCCTTCAGTACTGAGACGCATTTTTACCTTGAGTTTTGGGAGTGATTAGACGATTTTGTTTACATTAAGGAGGGTTTACGGAGGTCAGAGGATTAATGGCCAGAGTCTTCACTGTTTTAATTCTCACATAAGTTTTTGAAGTTGTATGAAATCACCAAATAGAAAGCAGAATTAATATGAAAAGACATTATGGTACTGAAGGGTTTAATAAAAATAAAATTAACACCCAAGTAAGAACTGGCACCTGATTTAGCTTTTTCTTTCTTTTACATATACATAAATTTTGATATTCTTGACCGGTATTTATTCCTCTTGCCAAAAAAAAAAAAAAAAAAAACCTGGCAGAGATAAAAATAATGCAGTTTCCCCTTTGATTAATGGTGGAAGTGCTCCGTTTTCTTTGTCTAGTTACTCACGCCAGCCACTCGACGCACTCCCTATTACGTAAGAATATTATGTGACGTCATGAAGGAAAACCCGAGAGTGGTTCCCCATAAAATACTGTATGGGTTGTGCTGTGACTGATCCCCGTGACTCATCTAGTACGTGACTAATGAAATCATCTTGGCCTACGAAATAAGTGAAGAAGAAGAAGAAGAAGAAGAAGAAGAAGAAGAAGAAGAAGAAGAAGAAGAAGAAGAATAGCTGTAAATGACAAGGTGAGTAAGAAAACAAACAAGCAAGCTAAGTAAGGAAACACAAATTCACTTAGCTAGTACATAAGTTACGAATGAAATCACCATTTTGGCTTAAGAAGAAGAAGAGGAAGACGAAGAAGAAAAGAAGAAGAAGAAGAAGAAGAAGAAGAAGAAGAAGAAGAAGAAGAAGAAGAAGAAGAAGAACAGGAACGAAAAGAACAAGAAGAACAATAACAATAACAAGAACAAGAACAAGAAGAAAAAGAATTAGAATAAGAATAAGAAAAAAAGAAGAAATATCAGAAAAGACAAGGTAAATAAGTAAACAAACAACAAAGCTAAGTAAGGCAACACAACAGCCCTCAAGTACATACAAGCTACAAGGAGTCACGTGGCTTCAAAGGTGAGATTACGATTAAAAAAAAATCCCTATTACGTGCCTCGAGATGGCGATAATAATAATTAGCTCTAATGCCAGCGGGTGAAAGCAGCGCAGGAAGACAGAGGTGGAGTTTACAGCGTGGCCTTGACTCGGAAACAGAGGTTGGCAGGGTGTTGGCAGAGTAGCAAGACTAACTCGCTCGTCAATCGGTCGTGGGGTCTCATCATTAGACTGAAGAGCCGCCCGTCAGCCTAGCCTCGTGCTGTTTGCTGTGTTGTGTGTGGTGTGTGGTGTGTGCTGCTGGCGGAGGATGCGGAGGGCTCAGGTCAAGGTTTGGTGCAGCAGTAACTCCCTCCATCCTGTTTTCTCCGCCTCGCCAGAGTGGTGCCCGTGCAGAGCGGCGGCGGGTGATGCTTTGTTCCTCGCCTCGTCACTGATTTCATTAGATCAAATGTCAGACACGATTGTACATACTTGTAAGATGCTGGCATGTGTTGCACCGCCAAATAAAGTTGTATGTCATCTTATCAAGTTACTTTATTTTATGACTCGTTTGTGTTTACATTAAACAACAAATACTGAAAAAAATCCTTGCTTAACTGTCGCACCGCAGAGAGTGAGTAGCTTGGTTGTTGGTTCCCTGCACATTATGATTGTACAAATAACTTCCTCGATAACAAGAGCCGCATCTCTGATTAGCCTGCGAACATTGCCTGGCTTAGTGAATGCTGACGAACGGTGACAGGTGACAGCTGTAACCGAGATGCCACAGCAGTCTTGTGTCTCAAGGATGACTTTTAATGTTGTGTTGTGACAGTCAGACAACAGTACAGTAATACAAGGTCTCTCATTGCGGTATTCATTAGCTCAGTCATATTGGTGAGTGCATAGTGTGAGCGAAGCCAGAAACAGTCCTAAGGTTCTTTCGCAGCTACGAACACAGCGAAGGTCGTTCAACCAACTGGCGTCACGCTCAGGCGCTCGCACGTCTCGATCCTTTAGTTCCGTCTTCGCGGCGACTCGGACTTTTTGTACTTGTCATTTCCTTGGAATGTGAAAAGTAATATTATACGCTAGCGCAAAGTTTAATTTCCTCTCCTTTCTTCTTAGGAAGTACTGGTACAACGGTTTTCAAATTCAGACGATGAAAATTAATGCTATATTTCAAGAGTGATAATGATCCGTGGAGTGTCCTATTGAGGAAACCCAAGGGAAGGGAAGGAAAGAGACTGCGGTGGAGCAGCGATCATTCAAGGCGATTTTCTGTCACCCGCTGGCATCTCCGGCTCCCCTCGATCCATCAGTGGTGCCTCGGTGGACGGCGCGACAGGGCTTCGGCCCTGGCGTGGGAAGCGCCGTGTCCTTCACGCCAGCGGCGGACCAGCGTGGGGCGGAATGGGGCGAGAGCAGCTTCTCGTGCCGGGACTCTGGCCGTTTCGTCGGCGGACACTGCCCGGCTATTGTCCTTTCACCGCGGTCTGTTTGTCTTCCGTGTTGTTATGTAGTACCTCTGTAGTCGAGGTTCTTTTGTCTGCCATTGTCTTCACCCACAAGTGTAGGCAATAAAACCCCGCCCCTCCCGCTGGGCGTTTCACCGGCAGGTTGTATAGCTACTGGCGTAACTAGTGCACACCCTCACGCGGTCACCTCACACACCACGAACTAGAGAGGTGCAAGGCTGCCACCCACACGCCCGACACTCACACTGCTCAGCCTCACAGCCATTGCACTAACACTTGGACGAGATAGAAAGAGAGAGAGAGAGAGAGAGAGAGAGAGAGAGAGAGAGAAAGAGTTACAAATAATAATTGGACAAGAAATACCATGAGGTGGGTGGAAGTCAACCTGAGGGAGTATGTCTGAAGACGGTCGAGTGTTGGGCTTCGGTCAGAAATATACAGACTGAAGGGAATGACGACGGGTGGAATGAGGAGGGCGGGGCACGGTGGGCGAGGCGGGTGGGAGGGACACATGGAAGGTGAGAGAAGGGCGGGAGAGGAACTGCAGGTAATCCACGTTAGGCCTTACCTGCCCATGCCCTCCCAACCTCCCATTAGATTGTGTCACTGATATATACACTTCAATAAAACACTCCACGACTTTCCATTCTTCACATTAATAAACCCGAAGCACTTTTTACCGCAGCGTGACCCACAGGATGCCTCAGATCTAAGCCACGCAGACCAGGAGGAGGTAAAAGTTAATTCTCGAGAACTTTCATGCAAATAATCTCGTAAGCGAAGTCAGACGCCGCAGAGAATGTGCTCCCATAATTAGAGACTCAGTCAGTCCACAGGGGCAGCGGAAACCATTACCAAGGGTCTCTACCTGTCCCGCCGCCACCAGGTAAAGTTTCACCACTCCCTCCTCCTGCACCCCCTCACTTCCACGCCCTCACCCACCAGAGAGAGAGAGAGAGAGAAAAAGAAAGAGAGAAGCAAAAGTTCATATGAAAAGAAAATAACAAGGAAATGAAAAAAAAAAAAAAAAAAGAAATGAAAGAAGAATAAAGCAGTCCTCCCATTTCAATCTCGAGAGGTAAAAACACTCTCCATCAAGAAAACAAACTCACTCCATTGTCTTGACGGCCTTCCTTCCCCGCATCACTAGTTTATGTTGAAGATTTTCACGTCTCCCCGGCCGTGAAGGTGCTGCAGATAGCCATTAGAGGCATTAACTGTGATTCGCTTTTGTTTCCTTCGCTGTCTCGAGTAGCAGGAGGAGGAGGAGGAGGAGGAGGAGGAGGAGGAGGAGGAGGGAGGAGGAGGAGGAGGAGGAGGAGGAGGAGGAGGAGGAGGAGGAGGAGGAGGAGGAGGAGGCAAGTTATACAAGATCTACCTGTTTTCTGTTGTGGTGTGGGCGGTGTTTCTCTCTCTCTCTCTCTCTCTCTCTCTCTCTCTTTGTGATATGGTAAGCTTATTTTTTCGTTCCATTTTTTTCTTTATGCATTGAACTAAGTATGTTTTTTTTTTTTTTTCGAAATAATGTAGTGCACAATTCTTTTTCTATGCAATTACGTGAACTAACTTATATTTTACAATGAGGTGAGCAAACTCCTTTTCTCCTTTTAAATCCTTCAGTACCATGTCGCGCTTCCGTATTCATTCTATTTACTCTTTCTTGATTTTATACAGCTTCAGAAACTCATGTGGGGGATTAGTATAGTGAAGACTCTGGTCATTAATCTTTTAACCTCCATAGACCCTTGCTAATGTCAACAAAATGGTCTAATCGTACACAAATCTCAAGGTAAAAATGTGTTCCAGTATTGAAGGGATTAATAGAAAGTTGAGCTCAGCAGCCTACGCGAGGAGAGAAAAGTATAAGAACGGTTTATCATTATTTTTTTTATTATAACTTTCATTTTCTTTTAAACTGCTCCACCAAGTTACCAAAATGACCGCATGTTGTAACTGCTCTCTCTCTCTCTCTCTCTCTCTTAGCCTTGAAATCTAAACTAACTAAGACATTGAGCTCCGTTAAGCGTTTTATTGAAGCGTTTTGTGGACAGATAAACAGATAAAGACACACTATTGTTGTCATCTTAAGTGACCCATTAGTATATCCTCTTTTAAAATATTTTTTTTGCCGAGAATTTTCAGTTTTTTTTTTGGGGGGTCCTCATAAAAATGCAACATCTATAGTTACTACGACTAGTACTATTTCTACTGCTATTATTATCATTGGTGCAAAAAACAAGAACAACACCAACAATAGGTACAACAACAACAAAAACAATATTACTTCAACTACTACTACTATTGCTACTACTACTACTACTACTGCTACTACTACTACTACTACTACTACTACTACTACTACTACTACTACTACTGCTGCTGCTGCTGCTGCTACTACTACTACTACTACTACTACTACTACTACTACTACTACTACTATGAATCAAGCAATCAATCACTATATCTCTCACCAACATCAATCCTTGGCTGAATGCATAACCTCTACCATTAAAACCTTGATTCCGGGCAGATATCCAACAAAATCCAGAGTTTAGTGTCTTTACTTTCGTTGACCTCAAAAAAGAGTTTAGACAGTGCTACGAAGAGGGGAGAAGAGTGAGAAAGTGATCGGACTAGTGTGTGTGTGTGTGTGTGTGTGTTGTGAGTCATGGTTTCTTTCCGGTGGTGGTGGTGGTGGTGCACAATTGGTGATGGGTGCCGGGATGCTAGTGGCGCCGTAGGATGCTTTCACTGCGGGAGTCTTGTTACGCTTGCTAGTTAAGATCAAAAGGCCACTTATTTCTGCATCTCTACCTCCGGCGTCCCACATACACGGTTGATATTAAGGCTTTGTATACCTGTGTTGTGTGTGTGTGTGTGTGTGTGTGTGTGTGTGTGTGTGTGTGTATCTATCTATATTTTACGGGAAAAGAGTTATAATGCTTCTTTTTTTTTTTTCCTTAAGTAACAAATGATGTTATTCTCTGTCAACTTGTGGATATTGTTCGGACACACACAAAACACATACACGTCTCTTCCTCTGCTAACACATTTTATTGATCTATTCGTCTATTTCGAAATATAAAACAAAAGAGAATTCTGTATACTCCTCTCTCCTTTTCCCTCGTATATATGCATGCATGGAGGTAAACATGCATACACCCAAAACAACACAATCAACCCTATTATGATCATGAACTAACGGTAAACAATCTATTTCCAGTCACACATTTTGCAACTCTTGGCACTCTATTCCCGTACAAGCCTGTGTGCTGGGCGACGGGCGTGCACCGAGCCAGGCAGTGAGTGGTGCCGTGGTGGTGGGCGGCGCGGCAGAACAACACACAGAGAGCTGGACGGGAGGAGCGAGGCGCGTGGGAAGCGGAGTGTGGGAGTGAGGGGGCGGCTGCTGACCCTCGTGGCTTCACAGCGAGCTCGGCCGTGACAACTTTCCCTCTCACTGGCACCCACGCCTTCCCCTCCACGCTAGTAGGAGAGGAGGGGCCGCTGGTAATGGGAGGGTTATGAAGACTCAATAGGAACGCTGTGTTTACGTTGGGGTCTGAAGGCTGGAGGTTTACTGGTATTTAGGGAGTGCTGGTGCTAAGGGCGGGGTTCATGAGACACAGACCTTGAGAACTGGTAACTGGTGGCTAGAGACTGTTGCTGATTGACTGGTTAGCTTAAGTTACTATATATCAGAAACCGAACACGTATTTTTGTTTCGTTATCTCCTCCTTTACATCCTCCATGACCCCACTGCATGACAAAGGCCTCACAACCTTCTCCAAAAAACATTCAACAGTCACTCAAATTAACCCTCATCCAAAACCTCCTCTCTCTCTCTCTCTCTCTCTCTCTCTCTCTCTCTCTCTCTCTCTCTCTCTTCTCTCTTCCACTGTTCACCTGCTTCAAACATCTAATCTCATCTCCTCATGCAACTCTCTCTCTGTCTGTCCTGCTTTCCTTCACCTAACGGAGCACTGAATCAACCAGAATCTTACAAAACACAATAGGTTTTCGATTTTTTCCCGCCCCGTTCCTCAACAAAATCCAACAGTAAGGACCTTAACCCCATCAATACTGTGACACATTTTTCCCTTGATTTTTGTGTATGATTAGACGATTTTATTTGCATTAGGAAGGGTCTATGGATGTCAGAAGATTAATGGCGAGAGTTTTCACTATTTCAATCCCCACATAAGTTTCTGAATAGGAAACACCCCATTAAAACGCAGCTACAAAACAAGCATTAAAAACCACGAGCCAGAAAGCGTACACCACGAACACAAAAATGCACACAGATCACGTGACAAGAATACCAAATAGTAGGAGTCCCACTAGGGGAGGCCGTGTCGCCGCGTCTGTTTCCTTCCCTCCCTCCCTCCCTCTCACTTTCTCACTTTCACCCGTTGCGTTGCCTCACTCCATGTACGGGAAGGAGAGTGATTAAAAGAGGGAACCCACCACCTTTACCTGCCGACTGAGAATGAGTGAGAGAGTGAGTGAGAGCATTGCAGTCTGGGAAGGGGAGAGGCAGTGTATGGGTGACTATGCACGAGAAGAATGAGGGGAGGAAAAATACTGTACGTCATGAAAAGAGACAGGAAGGGAGAGTCAACTTTACGTAAGCGTCTAACGAAAGCCAATGAGGAAACAGGAGGAGGAGGAGGAGGAGGAGGAGGAGGAGGAGGAGGAGGAGGAGGAGGAGGAGGAGGAGGAGGAGGAGGAGGAGGAGGAGGAGGAGGAGGAGGAGGAGGAGGAGGAGGAGGAGTGTAGGAAGCTCTTAATGTTTCGCCATGTGGGGTTTTATGATGTAATTCGTCTAAATCAGGAGGAGGAAGAGAAGGAGAAGGAGAAAGAGAAAGAGAAGGAGAAGGAGAAGGACAAGGAGGAGAAGGAGAAGGAGAAGGAAAAGGAGAAGGAGGAGGGGGTGGAGAAAATGGAAGAGGAGGAAGAGGAGGAAAGGGTGGTAGACATGAAAATATGAAACTTACCGTGAATAAGAGGAAGAGAAAACCGTAACAATAATAAATTGGATGGGAGAAAGAGACAGAGAGAGAAAAAAAAAAATGCGGGTGAATGACAGGGAAATGAAACTGTGAAACGAAGCAAGATTAGAATACCTGATAAGCGAGAGGAAGAGGAGAAAAGAAAGAAAGCAAGACAGAAAGGTCACTCAACAGAACCTTAAGAGACGTGATAGAAAAGTGTATTAAGAAGAAGAAGAAGAAGAAGAAGAAGAAGAAGAAGAAGAAGAAGAAGAAGAAGAAGAAGAAGAAGAAGAAGAAAAAGTAGAAAACGATGCCATTACAAACCGTGAGAAAGACCCAATTAAATTCCAGTTCCTAACAGAGAAAATATTGAAGATAATACACTAAAACATTTAACGACATGAATCTCACACCACCACCATCACCACCATCACCACCACCACCACCACCACACCCACAGGAGTCACGACCGAGTCAACACACCTCAGCTCCTGGTGGTGGTGATGATGACGGGCCCTCAACACCCCGCCATTCACTCCCTCACGCGGAGCCCATGCTAATGACGCCGCGCCGCAGGTAATTACCACAGGTGTAATGAGGCAACAGGTAACTACAGTACTGATGGGCAGGTGAGAGAGAGAGAGAGAGAGAGAGAGAGAGAGAGAGAGAGAGAGAGAGAGAGAGAGAGAGAGAGAGAGAGAGAGAGAGAGAGAGAGAGAGAGAGAGAGAGAGAGAGAGAGAGAGAGAAAGAGGCGGGGAAAGGGAAGCCATGCGTCAGTACTCTTAAAAGAAAAAAAAAGTATTCACGCAACGCTGCTTCGCCGGACGTTGATCTGGCAAAGCGCGTGCGTGCCGGCAGAGGAGGAGGAAGAGGAGGAGGAAGAGGAGGAGGAGGAGGAAGAGAGGAGGAGGAGGAGGAGGAGGAGGAGGAGGAGGAGGAGGAGGAGGAAGAGGAGGAAGCTGGTGTTGGTGCGTCTTCCTCCTTCAGTTTCTTTCATCCGTGACAACAAGTTATATTCAGAAAGTCAACGTTTTGCCACTTTGTTCTGATATTTGTTCCTTCATAATGCAGAAAGTTTGTTGTTTTGTCTCTTATTTGTCATTTTTTACGCTCAGTGATTCCCCAGAAGAGTTTATGATAATTGGTGTTTAATTTCTATTCTGTGAAAGTCAACCTTTTTTTTTGCGTTTTTAGTACATTTCTTACAGGCACAATGCGAAAGAAAGTTAGTTGTCTTTCTAATCATCATTGGTATGTAGTGCATGTTCTCAGTATTCAGTGCATATAGGATTAGCGAGTCACGAGTCACTTTTCACTGTGTATGTGAAAAATATTTATTACTAAAAAATAAGTTAAAAATACTGACAGAAAAAAAAAGTTAGTTATCTCTTTGCAGACATTCTTTTATCTTTGTATACATTAATAATTTTATCTATTATATTGTTGTTAATGCTTATCAGCTCAACACTCCATCAGTTGCTTTCCATCGGGACAAACCAAGCGGCTTTTACAATATGAAACATCACATCCCTGTACAAAAACTGTATTTGAAGAACAGTTTCACTTCCTATTAGTGAGATGCAGATTACGGTGGTTTGTTTCCTGCTCCTGTTGTTGTGCCTTGAGACGAGGTGCTGGTGTGTGATTGTGTGATTGAGGCACGTAAACGAGATGGGGAGGGGGGAGTGTGGAGACATCGAGAAGAAGGGAGGGGGAGAAAGGGGGAAAGGAGGAGGAAGAGGATGGGGAGAGAGAGAGAGAGAGAGAGAGAGAGAGAGAGAGAGAGAGAGAGAGAGAGAGAGAGAGAGAGAGAGAGAGAGAGAGAGAGAGAGAGAGAGATTTAATATAGAAAGAGAAAACGGATGAATCTGCTGTGTAAGAAAAAATGTGAAGAAGAAAACACGTGGTCCGGGATAATAAAGAAAATGGGAAAGAGTTTGCAGCACTGGAGGAAGATAGCAATAGCAGAGAGAGAGAGAGAGAGAGAGAGAGAGAGAGAGAGAGAGAGAGAGAGAGAGAGAGAGAGAGAGAGAGAGAGAGAGAGAGAGAGAGAGAGAGAGAGAGAAAGGGACGATGTGGCCAGTCAAACATTCGGACGGGGAAGGAAATGATCTCTCCTTTCACGGGACTTCCGGTGCTAACTCTGCCATCTAGCGGCGGGAAGCAGGAGAGTCCACTTAGGTGAAGCTTAATTAGGCCTATGGTACCTTATGATTGCTTACTTGTGTGCCTACCGCCCTGTCATCACCCGCACCACCGCCGCACGCCGCATGTATACCAGCCCTGCATGCCTTAAACGAGGCCTCAGCAGGAAATGGAAAGCTGGCTGCGGGTTAGGCCGGTTGGACAAGACAGTAAGATTTTCTCTCTATGCGGAATACGCTTTCTCGTGGGTACCTCAGCTTGCCTTCACTCATTCTCCTTCCTTCATTCTCCTTTTCTCTCATTCCCTCTCCTTCCTTCACTTTTCTTCTTCCTTCTCTTTCTTTCTACTTCCTTCTCTTTCCCTCTCCTTCCCTCTCATTCCTTCTCCTTTTTTCTTCTTTTGTTTCTCCTTCCCTCTCATTCCTTCTCCTTTCTTCTCCTTTCTTCTCTCCCTTCTCCTTCCTTCTCCTTTCCTCTCTTTCTTCTCCTTCCCTCTCTTTTATTCTCCTTCCTTCACCTTCCCTCTCCTTTCCTATCCTTCCCTCTCCTTCTTTCTCCTTCTCTCTTCCTGGCTGTTGTGTGTGTATGTCCGTCGCTGTTTCTGTTCTTTCATTTCCTCTTTGCTTACTCTTTCTTATTTTTCTACTTTTGTTTTTTTTTTTTTTTGTTTTTTCTTAATTGTTAGAATTACTACCGACACTATTGCTGCTGCTACAATCACGAAAGCAATAACAACAACAACAGCAACAATAACAACACCTACGACTATTACTACTTCTACTACTACTACTACTACTACTACTACTACTACTACTATTACTACTACTACTACACTATTAGAATCTTAAATGTTACAGGAGTTTATTGAAATTTAGTGAATGGAAGCACACACACACACACACACACACACACACACACACACACACACACACACACACACACACACACACAACGCACCGCTGCCCGCCACCTGTGCTTGCGTGTGTCTACAGAGGGTGCCGCCGCCACACACACAAAAAAAAAGTAAAAGAAAAAAAAAATACCTCTCTCTGGTTCAGCTGGCTGGCGAAAGTTGTTTACGTAGTCATAGTCCTCTCACCACCACCACCACCACCACCACCACCACCACCAACCACACGCAGTAACTCTACTATTACTATCATAGGCAGTTTCTACAGTTTTAATCTACCTATTTTTCACATCTATTCACATCTTGCCATTCCTTCTTTGTACAGACTCCTTCTTCTTTTAGACGTACGTATGTATTGGATTAGTATAAGCATTTAGCCTTACTTATTCTTTTTCAAACGTGTATGTGTGATTATATACATCTTTTTTTTCAAGCATGTATTATTTTCTCTTACATGAATATCTAAATCCACGCAGCCTTTCATTCAGACTACATGAGCACTTAAACACCACTACCACCACCACCACCATCACCACCACCACCAACAACAACAACAATACAAAAAGCCCAACAAAAACTCATCATGGAACATAAGCAGATGAAAAATAGATAAAACGAATGGCAAAGTTCCACCAATACGGAACAATATGGCATAAAAGTAAAGAAAAAAAGTCTTTATACAACCGTCAGAGTTCCAACAATACGCAGGAAGACAGATAAAACATAACACAAAACTCCGCATTCCTGTCCACAGCAGCGTCGGCGTCCCGCAGGGTAACTTTCCCTCGTCCATTAAAGAGGGAGAGTCGCGGCGCGCCGGATGGAATATTTACGATCGGGAGTAGCCAGTGAAACCTCCGACGTGCCTCCTCCCCATCCCCATCCTTCCTTCCCCATCCTCCCCTTCCCTCTCTTCTGTTAATGCAAGTCATGCGAAAGGACGAGACTTTCCTCACCAGTAAGGAAGAAAAGGAAAGCGAGGAGCGGAGATAATAAGTCGTTGCTGTGTCTGAGATGAGATAGAGAAAAAAATATGAATGATTGCTGATTATGAGAGAGAGAGAGAGAGAGAGAGAGAGAGAGAGAGAGAGAGAGAGAGAGAGAGAGAGAGAGAGAGAGAGAGAGAGAGAGAGAGAGAGAGAGAGAGAGAGAGAGAGAGAGAGAGAGAGAGAGAGAGAGAGAGAGAGAGAGAGAGAGAGAGAGAGAGAGAGAAAGAAAGAAAGAAAGAAAGAAAGAGAGAGAGAGAGAGAGAGAGAGAGAGAGAGAGAGAGAGAGAGAGAGAGAGAGAGAGAGAGAGAGAGAGAGAGAGAGAGAGAGGTTAGAAGCAGAGGCAGCGGTGGTGTTGGAGGGGCGTGGTGGCCATACTCTGTCAATATTGAAACAGTAGCTCAGGGAAATGTGCTGCATCACCAGTTTCTCCTCTTCCTTCTCCCTTCATTAGCATTCACAGACTAAGGGATGCTGTTTAGGGGACGCTGTCATCAGTAGGCGCCATCATCCACCGGTTACCACTCTACATCCTATCCACATTTCCCTTATAAGCTAGCCCGTATTCAGACATGGTTTAATCTCACCTCGATATATTTCTAAGGCCACGGAGACGACTAACAGGGCTTTTAAGACAGTTTTTCCTTGTGTTAAACTACAAATCTTGCCAATCTATCACCAGAGCCATAAAAGTACTCTTAAAAACACGACTATATTCAACTAGAGCCTTTGGAAAGTGGTGATGGTAAGAGGGCAAAGCGTTTCAGAATACGGCAGTACTATCACCTATCTCTTTTACTTGTACCCAATCCACTTTCTGGCCACAGTACTCCACCGTCACTTGTTACCCGCCTGTCACTGTCATTCTCCATATTAAACTGTCACCATTACATACTGTCACCATTATAACCGTCTACACCATCACTTTCTTCATCACCGTCATTCTTTTCCCGTTCTTATCCACTACGCCTTATACTAAATCGTTCTTTATCGCCCCCTTCATCATGTTTCCCCATCCTAACTCTCACCACCGAGACGTTTTTCACTGCTACTCTTCTTCACCATCACCAATCACCACCATCATTCACTGTCGTCACTTTACATCACTCTTTTTCACTGTCACCCTGCATGTTTCACCACCACACGTCACCATTCATCCCGTGCCGCTTCACCATCTCACCGCCTCCCACCAACACACACACACACAGTTCCGGTAGACGCTTCGCTGGTTTGTCTAGTTCCTCATCACACAATTACCAGGACACAGACACTCACACACACACACACACACACCTCTCATCACCGTGTCTGGCTAACTGTTCGTTCCTTGCACCTCAAAAACTCATCCATTCTGCAAGTTATCTATATTTTTCTTGTTCTCTCATCATTGTGGCTTGCATTCCTGTCCTTGGGTAAAGATAAGTATATATATTTCCCTAATTGTCCACTCCTTACGACTACAAATGCTCAAGACTTCCTAAAACCTATTATATTTTCGTTGTCATTCATCGTTGTGGAATTCTCAGCTGTCCTCGCGTCAAGATCATGATTACTAAAAGATTACTGTTCTGCGTTCGTTCCTCCTCGAGTGCGAGCAGTGAGGCCGCAATGCATGATGGGGCTGAGCTGATGGGCGGCCTGCATGACGGTGATGGGGTGATGGGTGGTGTTGGTGCGTGAGAGGGAAAGGGAAAGGGAGCATGATTTATCTTTATTTTTCTTTCGTTTGGTCTTAGTTCCTGTGTTGATGCATGAAGGGAGGAAGGGAGGGAGGAAGAGAGGGAGAAAGGCAGCGTTTACTTCTTAACCCATTTATCTTTCTCTGGTGGGAGTTTAATGGCTCTGTTCTTGTGTGATGAAGTTGTGTGCTGTAGTGGTGAAGTGCTGGTGTGACTTTTGGTCTTTGAATTTATCTCCTAATTCATCTGAAAGACATCTAATTTCAAGACATTTATCCCTGTCCTTTTGGCTAATTCTGTCGGCTCTGTAAGAAGACTGGCGACTGAGTGGTCCTGTTTTTCTTTATATTTTTGTTGCCCTTGACCAGTCCTCCTCTCTTACAATAGAAAAAGAGCGTGTCTGCGATGGTGGTGGTGGTGGTGGTGGTGGTGGTGGTGGTGATAGGAGACGTGGATGTAGTAGCTGTGGTGGTGGTGATAGGGAACATAGTGGAGCGCTGGTGGTGGTGGCGGTGATAGGGGAAGTGGTGGAGGGGAAGTGGTGGAAGCGGTGCAGGGTAAGTGGCGGTGTATTTCACAACTCTCTCCCTGACTGACCACAACAAGCAAGTAATTCGTCGCCCCAGGAAGGTGGAGATCTAAATCGTACCAGTTCACTGTCACTCATTCTTTCTTGGTGCTCCCCGCTAGGCAATCACGCTTTTGAAATTCTTACGTAAATGCTTTCAGTTCTATTTCCAGCCTTCCTCCGTGCTTTCCTATCTCTTCTACTATAGTCCGTCTACTCTAAAGTGGCTCTTGGGTCTCGGTTTGAATGGTGACCCAGGGAATGCGTGGTTGTCAGATCTTGAGGAAAACAGTGAGATATCCTTGTAATAAGAGCGTTGATCAATAGAAAACAAGTATTAATCATATCAAATCAATTACGTTATCAATAAACTATGATATGTTTTAAATCCAGGAGCCATTTTAGAGTAGACAGGCTATAGTGGTTTGTGTGGTGTAGTGTGACCAAGCAGAACGTGACTCTCTGTTGCTGTTTGCTGTTCTTTATGGTCTTCAGTAATTTGTATAATGAATGCCGGACTATTTCTTGAAGACACAAAGGAGAGAATCCCTGTTTTTCTTTTCTTATTTTCCATTGAGAGTTTGAAAGATGAGGTAAAGAACTACAGTAAAAATAAATGAATGGTGGGATGGAATGCTGATGTGAGGAAAGTGAGGTGAGACTGAGAAATGCAAGCAAAAAAAATAACACAGATAAAAAATGGACAAGACAAAGGGAAGAATACCCATTTTTTCCTAACTGTGACATTGAGAGTTTAAAAGATGAGGAAGACAACAACAACAAAACATGAATGGTAAGAAAGAATGCTGATGTGAAGGAAGCGAGCTGAGATTGTGAAATGAAAAGAAAGACTAAATAAATGAAAAAAAGCTAAACTGGGAAACTGACATTGAATTTAAAAGATGATTAAAACAACAACAACAAAACATGAATGGTAAGAAAGAATGCTGATGTGAAGGAAGGAGCTGAGATTGTGAAATGAAAAAAAAAGACTAAAAATTGAAAAAAAGACAAATTGGAAAAAATGAACAAGAAAATAATGGACAGGGAGTGGCAAATGAGACAGACTGGGTGACAGATAAGGAACAGGAAGCATTGTGAGATAAATAACACCAATGACAGCTACAATAGTGATGGAAAGTAGAGATCTTATGGAGAACCCAGAGATGAATGGCAAGAATACTGTAATAGAGACTGGAAACTAAGACTGGAAGGGGACAAAACAATAAACAAGTGGCAAAAATGTTAATCCACAAAGAAAAAATGAAAAATATAAATAGTGATATGAAGAACACTAGTAGACAGACAAAAGATGGTGGTGGTGGTGGTGGTGGTGATGGTGGTGGTGGTGGTGATGGTGGTGGTGGCTGCGGCGGCGGTGTGGGTCAAGGTGGTGGTGGTGGGTGGAGGCGGTGATGGAAGGCACAAGTGGAGGTTCGCTTTCTCCACTTTCCTCGTCTGGTCAGGAGAGGATTGGAACGTGTCTATCTCCTTGCTTCTCTCTACATCTATCCACTCTCTCCACCACCACCACCACTACCACCACCTCCACCACCACCACCACCACCACAACCTCTCCACCTGCTGCTTTATCCACCTCTCCATCCACTCTACGCTCCAGAAAGAGATAAAACAGTAACCTTTGATCCACATTCTCAAACACCACGTTGAAAAGTATCTAGATGAAGTTCCACGGTTTTTATGAGTGTTTATTTACATTTCCATTGACAGAGTAAGAAGATTCCTGCATTATTAACCCCTTTCGTACTGGGACGCATTTTTACCTTGAGATTTGTGTACAATTAGACCATTTTATTGACATTAGGAAGAGTCTATGGAGGGCAAAAGATTAATGGCTACAGTCTTCACTATTCTAATTCCCACATAAGTTTCTGAAGCTGTATAAAATCATTAAATAGTAAGGAGAATGAATAAGAGAACGCGTCATAGTACTGAAGGGATTAATAGGAAAAACACTCTTGAGAACCCCGCTTTATTTGTGGCCTTTGAAAATAGTCGTGGTGAGCGAGCAAAGCGTTTCTGAATAATGATGGCCTTTTGTTTTATGTAAGGGGGGGAAACGATTAAATAAAAAGGCCTTACTTAAACAAAAAAAAAAAAAAAAAAAGGCCCAGAGAAGGTGGAATGGAGATGAGATGATCCAAGGAACGAGATAAGCATGCACGTGTGTGTGTTTGCGGGTTAAGTTGACTCACCTTCCCGATAGCTGGAGCCACCACCACCACCACCACTACTACCACCGCCGCCACCACCACCACCACCACCACCAGTATCGCCACTCTCACCTCCTATCCAGCCAATACCTGACGCAACATTAGCCAAGCCACTCTCACTCAACAACACCTGTGCTCGTGTATGCATTGGTAGTGGTGGTGGTGGTGGTGGTGGTGGTGGTGACGATGATGATGATGATAGAAATGTAATAATAGTAATTTTAATGGAAGAAAAGAAAGATGAGAAAGAAGTAGAAGAAGATGAAGAAGGAAAAAAAAAGTTGAAGAAGAAGAAGAAGAAGAAGAAGAACAACAACAACAACAACAACAACAACAACAACAACAACAACAACAACAACAACAACAACAACAAGAACAAGAACAAGAACAAGACGAAGAAAAGATAAATAAGAAAAAGAAAAAAAAACAAGAAAAAAAAAAAAAGAAGAAAGAAAGAAGAAAAGAAAAAGCTAGGAAGGAAGAAGAACGTGAATATATATATATGATGATAACAACAACAACAACAACAACAACAACAACAACAACAACAACAATAACAACAACAACAACTACTACTACTACTACTACTACTACTACTACTACTACTACTACTACTACTACCACTACTATCCACCCCCAACAAGTTTTCCTCTTGACCACTGCTGCAAAAAGCTGTCGGGGAAGTTAGTATTTTCTCTACGAAGGAAAAAAAAAGAAGTGAAATTTTCTTGGTGTGAGCATGTCAAATAAACAACAAAAAGAAATATACATGAGAGAGAGAGAGAGAGAGAGAGAGAGAGAGAGAGAGAGAGAGAGAGAGAGAGAGAGAGAGAGAGAGAGAGAGAGAGAGAGAGAGAGAGAGAGAGAGAGAGAGAGAGAGGAGAGGAGAGGAGAGAGAGGAGGAGGAGGAGAGAGAGAGGAGAGAGAGGAGAGGAGAGGAGGAGGAGGAGGAGGAGGAGGAGGAGGATGAAGGAGATAACACAAGAAAGAAAAAAGCACCAGAAGGAAGACAAAGCCGATTACAAAAAAAAAAAAAAAAAGAAAAGAAAAAGAAAAGAAAATGGAAAGAATGAAAAGATAAAGACAACTGAAAAAATAATAATGTAAAAAAAAGAAAACAAAGAATATAAATAGCTAACAAAAATAAATAAGAAAGAAGAGCAATAAGAGAGAGAGAGAGAGAGAGAGAGAGAGAGAGAGAGAGAAGGAAACCAAAATACACTCACACTCACCAAAACTCATTCCAAAAACACACATTCCTACCATTTCTTGTCAACTTCTTCACATTCCCACGAACTAGAGATAGATTGAAGACAGTGCTATCAACATCCTCCTTCTTCAGTCTGCACTCTTCCCCTTCCTTTAACTAAAACTTCCCCTTATTTCTTCTTCCCTCAACCTCTCTTCTCTTTCTTTCAACCCACACAGTTCCCTCTTCCCTCAGTCAACATATTCCTTCCTTTAATCAATATCTTCCCCTTTCTTTAACTAAAACTTCAACCTTTTTTCCCCTTCCCTTAACCAATACTTCCCCTTTCTTCCCATTTCCTTCAACCAAGACAGTCTCCCCTTCCCTCAGTCAACATACTCCTTCCTTCAGTCACTACTCTTCCCCTTCCTTCCCCTTCCCTCAGCAAATACTTGCCTTTCTCCCTTAACTCAACCAACAAGCGCACTACCCCTACCTTCAATCAACACTTTTCCTCTTCCTCTTCCCTCTTCCTTCTCTTTCCTTCACCCAACACAGCCTCTCCTTCCCTCAATCAAAATACATCCTCCTTCCTTTAATCAACACTCTTCCTCTTCCTTTTCCCCGCTTCCTTTTTCCCTCAGCTAACACTTCTTCCTGCTTTCTTTCTACTAACATCCTGCTCTTCCTTCTACAACACTCGCCTTTCGCCCGGCCAGTGACTCGTCGTGCTCAGCCAAAAGGTACAAACAGGAGATGCAGCGTTTACTCGAGTCAGTCACGGTGAGTGGACACAAGTGGGCTGATGAGCATGTGAGTGTGTGCTAGACGATAAGTAAATACAGTGCCTTGGAGGGCTGATGAGTAAATGAGGGTGTGAGGGCGGGAGTTAAGGAGTTAGATGGAGGGAAGGAGGGAGTAGATTTATTAGGAGTGATTGGATGATTGATGGAATGATTGTGTGAGCCATTTGTTTGGTTGATTTAGTGAGTGTGTGAATGAATGTATCACGATGAGAAATGTAATGTGTAGTAGTACTGTTACGCACCATTCGAAAAATACAAATCATGTCTACGTCTGCGAAAGAAGTATAAAAATTTAAACGCAGAAGGAGAATTAAATCAACGAAACCAAAGAAGCAATAGAAAAAAAAAAAAAAAAAAAAAAGGATTCCCACCTCCATACACACAGGAAGAAAAGAAAAGAAAAGGAAAAAAAATAAAAAGCTTACAGTTTAGACCAGGTGAAAAATACAAACCAAAGAAGAATAAAAACAAGAAAAGGGAAGACTAACAACAACACGATTAAAAATAATGATGGAGGGAACAAAGACACAGGAGTAAATGGGAGAATCAGACAAAACATGGAATAAACAAAACAACAAAGAACAAAGGTGAGAATTACAAAAAGGAAGAGTGACTGAGAAAGGGGAAGAAAGGAACAAAAAGAAGAAAGGAAAAGGCATAAAAAAGAAGAGAAAGTGAATAAAGAAGAAAGCGATGTGAAAGAGAATGAACGAAGGAAGAGGAGAAAAAAGGGAAGATGAGGAAAGATTAGAGGAAAGACAATAAAGAAAGTGAAGATGGGGACAAAGAGATAGGAGGATGAGAGAAAAATAACGAAAAAGAGGCGAATATGAAAAAAAAGAAGGGAACGAGGAAAGAATGAACATGAGACAAGCAAAAGGAAGATGAGGAAAGACAATAAAGAAAGTGAAGATGATGGAGGAGATGGGAGGATGAGAGAGAAATAAAGGAAAAGAAGAGAACATAAAGAAAAGAAGGGAAAAGAGGAAGGGATGAACATGAGACAAGCAAAAGGAAGACAATAGAAAAGTGAAAATGGTGACAAAGAAATGAGAGAATGAAAGATAAATGAAAAGAGAAAAACATGAAGAAAAAAAAATGGAGCGAGAAAAGAATAAACATGAGACAAGCATAATACTTACTCGGTCGTTGTATTAATTGAGCATTGGCAATGGCGGCGAGGACAGCCTGTGGAGAGAACAAAAAAGAACCATTAGAACTATTAGAACCATTAGACACACCACATAGCTCAACGGTGACTGAAGACTATACAGGGAAGCGGATTCACGGGAACTTATTAAAATGAAGGTGACACTATGCAGGTATTCCCTCCCGGACGCGGCCATTGTAGAGTTATGTGGAGAGTTTATCACTGTCACTGAATAGAAGAAAACAGCAAAATGATAATAAAAAAATGCGGAAAATAACGTAGAGAAATAAAAAAAAGAGTGAAAAGAATGTGAAAGGAAAATTTTGGAGGGCGTAAAATATGTTGGAAAATTAAGTGCTGTTCATTTGTCTTTACTGTGTGTGTGCATGTGAGAGAGATAGACATACACACACTTACACACACACACAAACACACACACACTAACGGTACCCTCCCTCACCTTAACAAAGCAGTGTTGGGAGGAGGGAGGTTCACGGTGGCTGCTCATCACGGCTTGATTCGCAATTCTCCCGTTTTCGCGACCTCTCATCCACGACCTCTCTCCTTCTCCCTCTCCCTCTCCCTCTCCCTCTCCACCGTCACCATTACCACCATCGCCACCATCACCACCATTGCCAACATGACTTAACTATTTTCACCATAATGCAGTCATGTTTTCCGTCTATATTTCCTAAAGGACTCTCACTTTCGTTGTCCTCTCTGATCCTCTTCATCCTCGCCTCCTGCAGCCAGCCGTGGTTCCTGCAGGACGTGCCGGGCCGTGGAGGATGAGTCGCAGTAGTGGTGACAAGTTGAACGGTTCTCTCACTGCGGGTGTTGCGTTAAGTGCGGGGGTTTCATGTCCGGGGTTCAAGGGCTGGTCATCTGTGCTTCTCCCTCAAATGCGTTACAAAGATTTGACGCGGATATCTTTCGTCACTCATTTAATCCCTTCAGTACCATGCCCTGTTTTCATATTTATTTTGATTACTATTTAGCGATTTTATACAGCTTTAGAAACTTATATGTGGGATTAAAATAGTAAAGACTCTGCCCATTATTATTATTTTTTTTATCTATATAGACCCTTTCTAATGCAAATAAAATCGTCTAATCATACCCCAAAATCATGGTAAAAATGTGTCTCGGTACTGAAGAGGTTGATTTATGGATAGTGACAATATACTTCACGGTCAGATTATAATGTTTCTTTAGTCACGCTCTGTACATTGAATGAATTAACAGAGAGATTAAAGAACTGAATCAACTTAAACCTATCCTAATTTGTCTCTTAGATGAAAATACTAGTGTGATTTCAATAATATGGTAGAATTGTTGCTGAGTACATGTGTGATAACCTTTTCAAGTAGTACATTAAATACAACATTTCGGAAATACGCGTGGAGTGAAGGGTCAAATGAAGACTATGCATCCCAACTGATTTTGCATTCTTGTCAAAAATTCCTGAAGTTTATGTCACGTGATCCCTCCAGTCCAGCCAGGCCACGCTACACAGGGCGGAGTTTTCACTAAGGCGTGCGAATGTTCCGTTACCAAGCATAGGTTATGAGGCACACGTGTTGCTTTGTCTGTATCAGCATCAGCATCAGCATCAGCATCATCATCATCATCATCAACATCAGCATCAGCATCAACATCAACATCAGCATCAGCATCAGCATCAGCAACAGCATCAGCACCAGCATCCTCCAGGCATCGTTGGCTTTCTCTTGCTCTCCTCACTCTCATCCGCCTCACTTCCTTCCGTCGGCCTCGCGTCAGTTCTGAGACTCCACGCTCGAGTTCCCGGGATGATAGAGATGCGGTTGTCTGCTTCCTCACGCACGGCAGCCGACCTTCCCCACATCACTCTCTCTCTCTCTCCCTTAAACCCTCACTAATGGCACTCCTCAGTCCTCAGCCGCCGCCTTAAGCACGCCACACACACTGTCTTACACTCTGACCCAGTGCGAAATGGTTCCTTACCTTCACACAACGCTTTTTCTTGCGCTTACTGTCTTCACCTGTCACTGTTTTGCCTCAGCCAACTCAAACAGAACGAAAGGACTACGAGCACTGTTGACTTTTACTATTTATTTCTTCGGTAACCATTATAATTTAGTCTACATAGATTAAGAGACATAGGCGAGTAGAGGTGAAGGTTTTTTTTTAAACTGAAAATACAAAAGGAAGTATAAAGATAGAACAGTAACGAAGAAAAACGAAAGGAAGTGAAAACTGATGAACACTATTTAAACTGAAAGGAAAAGTGAGAGATGTGTAAGATTAAAGGCGAAGGTTTCTCCACAAACTCAGAGAAATAAGAAACACAAAGGAAGAACTAAAACGACCAGATCTGTTAACCCTTAAGAGGCCATTTGAGTTGCACTATTTAACCCACGAGAGAGAGAGAGAGAGAGAGAGAGAGAGAGAGAGAGAGAGAGAGAGAGAGAGAGAGAGAGAGAGAGAGAGAGAGAGAGAGAGAGAGAGAGAGAGAGAGAGAGAGAGAGAGAGAGAGAGAGAGAGAGAGAGAGAGAGAGAGAGAGAGAGAGAGAGAGAGAGAGAGAGAGAGAGAGAGAGAGAGAGAGAGAGAGAGAGAGAGAGAGAGAGAGAGAGAGAGAGAGAGAGAGAGAGAGAGAGAGAGAGAGAGAGAGAGAGAGAGAGAGAGAGAGAGAGAGAGAGAGAGAGAGAGAGAGAGAGAGAGAGAGAGAGAGAGAGAGAGAGAGAGAGAGAGAGAGAGAGAGAGAGAGAGAGAGAGAGAGAGAGAGAGAGAGAGAGAGAGAGAGAGAGAGAGAGAGAGAGAGAGAGAGAGAGAGAGAGAGAGAGAGAGAGAGAGAGAGAGAGAGAGAGAGAGAGAGAGAGAGAGAGAGAGAGAGAGAGAGAGAGAGAGAGAGAGAGAGAGAGAGAGAGAGAGAGAGAGAGAGAGAGAGAGAGAGAGAGAGAGAGAGAGAGAGAGAGAGAGAGAGAGAGAGAGATGCTTCTCACCAGGCATTGGCAGGACGCCCTCGACGACGGCAAGGACACTATAGTGGTTGCTTTGGACATAGCAGGAGCTTTTGATAAAGTATGGCACAACGGATTACTAGAAAAGCTTCGTGCTAAAGGCATCCAGGGTGGCTTGCTACGACTCTTGGGAAATTACCTGCAGGACAGAAGCCTCAAGGTGGTTGTCAACGGGCAAACATCTGAGTCCCTGCCTGTGGAGGCATCAGTGCCACAGGGTTCAATTCTTGGCCCACTCCTGTGGAATATCTACGTGGATGATCTTCTCCAGCTACTGCCAGGAGTCATGGCCTATGCTGATGACTGCACCCTCTCCTATACCTATCCACGCCAGGACAGTGGGCGGGCTGCTGAGGCCATCAATCAGCAGCTACGAGTGATAAAGGAGTGGGGTGCTCGCTGGCAAGTGACATTCGCGCCGGAGAAGACACAAGCAATGGTTGTCTCTCGGTCCCCAGCCGCCATGGCAGCAATGGCAGGAAAGTTGTCTTTGGCGTTGCTGCTCTCCCACTCCAAGATGACGTCAAGATACTTGGAGTGGAGGTGGATCGAGGGCTGAGGTTTGACAGGCATGTCAAAACCATTGCCAAGAAAGCCTCTCACAGGATCTCCGCTCTCAGAAGGATCGCCAGTTTCCTCGACAGGAAGGGGAGACTGCTGCTGTACAAGGCACAGGTGCGGCCCCACCTTGAATACGCAGCTCTCTCCTGGATGTCCTGTGCCGCCACACACAGAAGGAGACTGGACAGCATCCAACGCCGCGCCATACGGCTAGTAGATGCTGCACTACCACCTCACCCAGAGCCTGAGCGTCCCCTTGATTCACTGGAACACCGCAGAGACGTGGCGGCGATCGTAGTGTTCCATAAGGCACAGGTGCAAAGAGTGCCACATCTGGCAGGGCTGCGTCATCCTCTAAGAGTCACCGCACGGAGCACGAGAACGGTGCTCAATGGTGGTGACGCCGTAGAGGTGCCGCGATCCCACGGGTGTCAGCATCAACGCACCTTCGATGGACAGGCAATAAACACACAAAGTTTCCCCATCACTTCTTCTCCACCTCCTTAAAAATAACATTCTCTCTGTTAACCTCCAAAATTTTCTAACTACATAACTACGCCCAATTAATTTTTTCTCCCCATCAAGGACCAACTCTTAAGTCTGCCCTTCCCGCTCTTGACCCCTCATTGCCCTGGTCTTGTTTTCCATTGTCGTGAGTCCAGGAACACCCCCTCTCCGATCTCCACCCCTTTCAGTCCCCCGCGTAAGATCATATCACGGCATGGCTATTCCCTCCCCGCCTCCTCAGCTCGGCCCGGGAGCGAGGTGTGGCTAATGAAAGGTTCGGGAAGGCATGTCTTGAAGCCTCAGGTTAGTTGGAATGAGATGAAACCGCAGACCTGTGAAGCATGATGTGTGTAGTGCCCGCTCTGTCACGTGTGTGTGTGAAAGGGAGGTAACCTAACCTAACCTAACCTAAAGTACAACAAAGGGCATGGACAAACAAGACAACGAGAGAGAAAACTAAAATATATACTCGCAAAGAAGACCAACTGGAAAAATTAGGGCAGGGACAAGCAAGACAATGAGGAAGAAAACTTAAACAAACACTCGCCAGGAAGAACAACTGGGAAAATGAAAGTGTGAGAGGAAAGGAAAGGAAGAGGAAGGAATCACACTTTTAACCTCTTGAGTGTCATGCCACGTTTTCATATTCATTTTGCTTACTATTTGGTGATTTCATACAACTTCAGAAACTCATGTAAAGGATTAAAATAGTGAAGACTCTGGCCATTAATCTTCTGACCTCTAGACCCTTCCTAATGTCACTAAAATGGTCTTATCCTATGCAAATCTAAAGGCAAAAAATGTGTCCTAGTACTGTAGAGGTTAACAACACTCTACAGTCCCTCAATTTTAAAACTCAGACGTGCACTCATATCCCTTTCCCACACACCGAACGCTACCACACTACCCATATTTCCTTCTCCAAAAACAAAACACCGCCGCTACATCAAACACACTCTAGACACATAATTAAATGACAAAAAAAGACACACTATAATCACACTGACCTACATTACCACCGCGGGACAAGGGAGGGAAATCATGCACGAGAAACAAAAGAAAGTGCGAAAAAAAAGGGGCGGGGTTCTCAAGGACGAGCGACGCCCACTTTGACTATGCGACCACGGCTTGTTTGTTACACCGGCAAGGGAGCACACAATAGCACGGCGCCTCGTTTCTCTTCTTGTCGAGTCTTTCTGGATCACCTGGAGACACGGAAGCGCAAGGGAACACAAAGGAAGAAAGGATAGAAGACTTGGTTCTTGTGAATGTTTGTGGTAGATGAAGAGCAACCTGGAGGCATAGGAGCACAAGAGAATACAAAGGAAGAAAGGATACTAGACTTGCGAATGTTTGAGATAAATTAAAAGGTAAACTAAGGCCATTTTCCGAAACACTTGAAGACATGGAAGCACAAGGGAATACAAAGGAAGGAGAGATAGGAGACTTTATTTTAGAGAATGTTTGTGGGAAATTAAGGGTAAACTAAGGCCATATTCTGAAAAAAAAAATAATAAGTTGGAGATACTTAAGCGCAAGAGAACACAAAGGAAGGAGGGATAGGAGACGGTTCTTGAGAGCTCTTTTGATGAGCTAATAAGATCATATTCTGAAATTCATATGTCCGCAACTCGACTGTTTCACTTTCAATACTCTCTAATTGAAGTAACACGAGTTTTTTGGAGGTGTTTTCACGTTCCTAATAGCAAATTAATACGTTTTCTACATCATCAACAGGGAAACCACTCTTGAGAACCTGGCTAGTCATCTCTGTGGCCTTTCAATTTAGTATTTGTGAGAGACCAAGACGCGTTTAACCTCTTCATTACTAGGACGCGTTTTCATATTCATTCAGCTTACTATATGGGGATTTCAGGATTTTACACAGCTTCAGAAACGTATGTGGGGATTAAAATAGTAAAGACTTTAGACCATTAATCTTCTGACCTCCATAGACCCTTCCTAATGTAAATAAAATCGTTTAATCTTACCCCAAAACTGAAAGTAAAAATGCATCCCAGTAATGAAAGGGTTAAGAATACCGTGTGTGTGTGTGTGTGTGTGTGTGTGTGTGTGTGTGTGTGTGTGTGTGTGTGTGTGTGTGTGTGTGTGTGTGTGTGTGTGTGTGTGTGTGTGTGTGTGTGTGTGTGTGTGTGTGTGTGTGTGCTGTTTTTGTTAAGATGAGGCTCTTCCTTTTCCCACACCTGCTGTTCATTACCACCACACACACTCTCGCCTCCATGTAATGTTTTATCGTGTATCAACTTTCGCCTGCGTGAATAACAACTTGACTCCTGAGAACCCGGCGACTTTACAGCGACGCTACGCATAAACGCACTTCCCAGGTGAAAGTTGTATGATATGCGCAGAATGGCGAGAGAGAGAGAGAGAGAGAGAGAGAGAGAGAGAGAGAGTCATTCTTACCATATTTTTCTTCTGCTGATTAAAACTATTTCGTATAAATGAAGTCTGCTCCAAACATTAATTGAGAAGAAGAAGAAGAAGAAGAAGAAGAAGAAGAAGAAGAAGAAGAAGAAGAAGAAGAAGAAGAAGAAGAAGAAGAAGAAGAGGAAGAAGAAGAGAAAAAATAAAAGAAAATAAGATAAAAAAATAAGGAGAAGAAAAAGAAGAAAGAAAAGAAGAAGAAGAAGAAGAAGAAGAGGAAAAATGTCAATAATAATAATAATAACAACAACAATAATAATAATAATAATAATAATAATAATAATAATAATAATAATAATAATAAGATGAAGAAAATTAAGAAAAAAGGAAAAGAAGAATACGAAGAAGAAGAAGAAGAAAAGATGAAGGTGGTGAGAAAAAAAAAAAAAAAAAAAAGATAAAATCGCTCACGGGAACACTGGCCTCAACCTGCTCTCACTCAGATCAGGTGTGTTCTCCCCCGCGGATCTGTGTGTGTTAAAGAGTGATTTTCCTAAACACCAAATAGAGAGACGTCGGGAGGTGCTTGTAGTCTCGAACCGTAAGCTGGAGTGAGTATTGAATGTTGATAGCATGTGAAGCTTTTATGGCGGTATTGCGTAGTCAACGGTGAAGAGTGAAATTTCTAGAGACTCCTAATATGGGGTTATGAAAGGTGGTTGTGTGTATGGTAAGCAAGAAGAGTACACACACACACACACACACACACACACACACACACACACACACACACACACACACACACACACACACACACACACACACACACACACACACACACACATGCTTGGGATTTTAAAGTAAACGTACAATGGAGTGGTTCCCTTCTTGTTTCGCTTAAAGACGGTGAAAAGTACGTAAGTAGATTTTAAGACTTATCTCCACTTTTGCATGATTCTTTTGATATCCTTTTCTTTGAGGGACTGGTATTTCAATTTCAATGCTACTTTATTCTCGTTTGTTTTGTTGCTCTATGCCAAGTGTCTCTTTTTACACATAAAGTCGAAAAGAATCTTAGTTCATGGTGGCATTAAAAAGAATCAATAACAAGTGTTGGTTATCTCTTCTCTGTAATGTGTTTTGAATCAAGACGAGAAAAGAAATCCTGAGTAAAAACTTTTCTCATCTTCACGAGGCAGGATCGCAAATGACGTCCCTGACAGTGTGACGCGGAAGCCAGCGGTGCCCCTCAGTGCGACAGATGGCGGGGCGTGCTGAAGTGAGGCAGCTAGACCACCGTTCTGCTGTGCATTTCCTGCCCGCCATGCCCGCTGTGCCCGCCCTTTTCCCGCCTCCCTCCGTGCCCGGGGCCTCACTTCCCGCTCCTCACCTGTGGTCTCAGTGCTTCCTCTTGCCTCACTCACACAAAGGAAGAACAATCAGCAGTAGATTTGCTAGCCCTTACGATACAGTTTGTTATTATGTACGTTTTCTGTTCTAAAATAAAAAATAAGAAAAGCAAACTAACCAGCAGCGCATTGTAACCTTATATATACATGGCTATCTGAGTATTATTGTTTTCTCCCCTCATGCCCTGATACTTCTTACTTTATACACTCATTCACATCTTCCACAGGATTAGAAACCAGGCTTTGACCTCTAGCACACTTTAACCTTTTATCTACACCGCTATCTGAGTAATATTGTCCTCTCCCTTCATTCCCTGACACTTCTAGGTTCACTCACTCACTCACAGCTCTCCTTAGCATATCTTTCCCAGATCATGTCACTCAGTTGCTTATTAATTAGTACCGCTATCTCAGTAGTATTTCAAGACATTCATCCCTACATTTCGGCTAATTCTTTCAGACCTCCAAGGAGACTGGCAACTAAGTGAGCCTTTTTTACATTTCCTATTGCTCTTGGTCAGTTTTCCAATCTTACATAAAAACCCTCTTCCTCCTCATCTTGTTCTTTCTTAGTCATCAAATCGTTAAGTAGAATGAATATGGAAACTCATTTTTTAGTACATTTTAAGACAGTTTTAGGGCAGACAGTTTGGCATGTTTTTTGGGCATTTTAATACAGTTTGGCATATTTTTTTAGGGTACTTTAAGATAGATTGGCATGGTTTTAAGGCATTTTAAGACAGTTTGGCATGTTTTTAGGGCACTTTAAGACAGTTTGCCATGTTTTTTAGGGCATTTTAAGACAGTTTGGCATGTTTTTAGGACATCTGAAGACAGTTTGGATACCATAAGACCATTTTATTGACATTAAGAAAGGTCTATGAAGATCAGAAGATTAATGGCCAGAGTCTTCACTATATTAATCCTCTCCTTTCACCCTCACCCCAAGATCATATACGTCCTCGTCCCATCTATACCCTTATCTGTGTATTCTTCCTAAAATGGTTCTTTCTTTAGTCTCCTCACAGGGCACCCTTCCCATCCTCTCCCTTAGGTCACGCCCCTCATCCAATCACTACCGCTATTTGAACATTCCCGCCAAGTTACTCATCCTCCACTACTTCCTAATTGCCCTTCTACTCGCACCATCCTTCCCGTTATATCAAGTCATCCCTTCTGGTTTCCACGGCTGCTTCCAGTAAATCGCATCTCTATACATTCTGCACCTTCACCCCGAGGCGCCCGCTAACGTTACTTACAGGGCAGACGGTCCCGGTGCGGCTCGTCTGGGTACTCTGCAACACTGGGTCAGGCAGGAAACAGGTTTTACCGTATGGCTACGAGATTAATAGTTTTCTCACCGGGAAGTTTGGCCGAGACGCAGGTGTAACTATATCATTGTGACTTGGGGCAGCAAACACCACAGGTAAAGTTTAGTTTGCGAGGGGCAGTCAGGAATGATGGACTTGATTGATTTAAAGCTCTGCAATGTGTTATGGGAGAAGAGACAAACATACCAATTAGGAGAAAGAGAAGGAAAACTAAAGATTGCTGGTCATAAAGATATCAGTCACTTCAAATACTTCTGTAATGGGTTATGCATGATTTAGTTTAGTTGGTTGGATTCGATTACGTAACCTTACTTTAACCTAGCATACCATCACCCGCCACAAAAATACCTCGACTGATCCAACGGCAACGGCAGCTATTGTAACTTGGAGGTCATGTCTTGTGGATCGTAAAAAGAAAAAGCATCTCATCACAAAAAAAAAAAAAAAAAGAGAGAGAGAGAAAAAAACGTATATTAGCGAGCATATGGTCTTTTCTTGGTTCTCCTTCGCAAATTTTACAAACACCCCGTACTGTTGTCTAAGTGCACAGGGACAACAAACAGCACGCGGCGAGAGAGATAGTGGTCAAGACTCAAGAGGGACCTACTAGAAAGTGGACGGCGGCTCAGGGGGTGACGCAAGCGACCAAAACGTAACATAGCTGGATGACCGGTTTGCTTCTCTGGGTAGGTGCCGCTACTCTCTATGCTACACACACACACACACACACACACACACACACACACACACACACACACACACACACACACACACACACACACACACACACACACACACAATTTCTATTACCTCGTCTACCATAACACTAAAGTACCTCTAATCTATCCATCCCTTCCCATCCCTTCCCTTTCCTTCCCTTCCCTTCCCTTTATCATTCCCTCCGACAGCACTTACCCACAAAACTATCCCTACTATACTCTTCTTCCTTGCCTTTCCTTTACCTATTCTTCACCTTCATCTTCCCTTCCCTTTCTGCTCCACGCCTTCCTCACCACAGCCAGCCAGTAATTGTCCTGAGCACACTGAAGACACTGAGGCTAACGGGACACACACACACACACACACGAGGAAGACGGTGAGGGATGAGGTATGTGGGTGATGTTATGTAAAAAGTACAGCTAATATAAATAACAGAAATGTAGATAACTTAGATATGTAGACTAAAAGAAGAGATGATAGAGGCAAGGAGTGTGTTTGAAGTAAATAATGATAGCAGAAAGAATAAAAAATGCAATATATACTACTACTTCTACTACTACTACTACTATTGCTACTGTTACTGCTACTACTACTACTATTGCTACTGCTACTGCTACTACTACTACTACTACTACTACTATAACTGCTGCTACTCCTCCTCCTCCCTACTACTACTACTACTACTACTACTACTACTACTTGAAAACTGCACACCTCACTGCCCTTAATACTCTCTTTATTTTATTTCTTTCACCGCCACGTCCAAACCAGTCAGTAATACGAGCACAATACAAGTTCTTACTCGGTCAGGTGACGAAGACGACGGTAAATAAAAAGAAAGAAAAAAGGCAGTGTGACCGATAACTGTTGAACGAATGTCACTGGAAAGGCACGTAAATGTTTCAAAATTACTGTAGTGAATTCTTAATGAGTTTCTTTTCGTTTCATTATTGTTGTTAGAAAATTATGGTAAAAAAAAAAAAAAAAAACAGACGGAATATCACTGAAAGATTCTCAAAAAGAAAGAAAACGGAGACACGAATGAAAACGTAGTAAAATGAACGTGAGTGAAGAATTGAGGTAAGAAAAAGAAGTGAAATAAAAAGAAACTGTAAAGGAAACACTCATCAAGTACAATACAAGAAAGAAACAAGAGACGAGTGAAAAATGTGAAATAATCGTGTGAAACTAAGTAAAAAAGGGGGGAGAGAGAGAGAGAGAGAGAGAGAGAGAGAGAGAGAGAGAGAGAGAGAGAGAGAGAGAGAGAGAGAGAGAGAGAGAGAAAAGAGTAGGCATGTACCCCGGAAGGAAGTGTGTGTTTGTGTGTGTGTCTTGAGGTGTGTCTTTGTGTATGTTTGTGTGTGTATGTTTGTGTGTGTGTCTGTGTATGCCTGGGAAGGGAGCGGAAGTAGCCAGTTGAAACGTGTGTGGTAGCATAAGGAGGTGGAGGAGCAGGTAAGGTGGAGAGGAGGTATGGAGGTAGGTAAGAGAAGGAGGAGGAGGTAGGGGTCTTCTTCCACCTCAAGGGACACACCTGCACCTTGACAGAACAGCGACCTCACACTTGCGCCGGGACTGTTATGCAAATCACATCCAGGTGTCACTAAGCAAGTTGTGCACTGATTGCCTGCTAACGGTGCCGGGCTGAAGTGAGGGGAGTGTGAACTAAAGCATATGGTGTTAATGTTACCCATGCTACTGCCATTACTCGCCTCGTGTTTTATGTTAATGTAAGAGGGAAAATCTGGCTAAGAGGAACAGAAACGACTCAATAGAAAAGGCCCACACAGATGCCAGTCCCCGAGCAGGATAACAAAGGATGAAGAAAAAGATCATGACGCAATAATACCACTTAATTTACTGTATGTCTTAGGAGAAAGGAAAGGATAGGGGTGCAAAGGTACAGAGGTGCTCTACAGGCGAGTGCTGAAAGGCCTTCCCTGTCATACGTCACAAAGACAGCAACCAGACACTAATGATGAGGGAAATGCTGAAGGAACACACACACACACACACACACACACACACACACACACACACACACACACACACACACACACACACACACACACACACACACACACACACACACACACACACCAATACACAAAGCTCAGAGACTTTTTTTTCTTCTCCACGACCTGCGTGACTACAGAGGGCAATAATTCAGCCCTTCCCTGCCCTTCATCCACACCGCCCCCCTTGCCTGCCCTTACCACCCCTTCCCTCCCTCCAGGCTCTCCACTGCCAGCCACGTATTCACAGGTGAGGTGTTGGTTCTCGTCCATCTTACGCCACTAAACCTCCCCTTCTGTCCCTCCATCAACACTCCCTGTGGTGGTGGTGGTGGTGGTGGTGGTGGTAATAGTAGGAGCGCTTTTTATCTTTTTTTTTCTATTTAATCACAAGGAATTTCAAACATCAACAGAAGTTTATACGAAGGAAAATCAAACAGCATAATTATTTCCGATTTGATAGATTATTTGAGTTCACTACACTGCACTCATTGTAACAGTATGTATAACAAAGTATAATCAAAAGCTATTATTGTTTATTGGGGGGTAGTGTTAGTAGTAGTGGTGGTGGTGGTGGTGGTAGTGGTGGTGGTGGTGGCCGCGGGGTGTAATAACCTAAACCACACCTCGGGGCACCTTTGGGTCGACTAAGGGCAGCGGCAGGGAACTCCAACACGCCCTTACGGTGAAGCCCTGGGACTGTTGCCGCTCCTTGACCTTCCTCGGCGCGGGAGCGAAGAAACAGCCGAGGAAACAAAGAACTATACCACACTGCCCTTAGAGTCAAGAGCCCTGGCATCATGAAGCTAAAATGGACCCTAATGGAGGCTTGGAGGCTTGGAGGGGCTTGGAGGGTCGCGGCGTCGTTGTATGAGTCTCCACCGCGGTTGAGATTGAATAACCAGTGTCACGAGATACGAGTAGGGGTGAGGAGGACTGACGAAGGGATATAATAGGGCTGAGATAAGAGACTGAGGTAAGAAACGCCTCCCGGAAAAGAAACAGCGGCCGTGACGGGATACAGAAGGAGACGATGAAGAAGAGGAAGAAGTGTGTTAGTTACGCCTCGAAATGAAATCAATCAAGACTTCATGTGAGACGAAAATGACGAAAATGAGGCTCACTTCTGGGTGGCGAGGCAGAGGGAGCATCGAGGCGCGGCACCACCACAAAACCGCCACCACCACCACCACCACCAGCAAAGGGGAACACAAAAGGCATCTGCGTGGAGTAACCGAATCTGGGTACGTGATGTTGTTAGCGATACACTTCATGACTGGAGAACGCAGTCAGGGAAGAAAGGAAGGGAGGAGGGGAGGGGAGGGAGGGGGAGGGAGGGAGGAAGGAGGGAGGAGGAGGAAGAAATGAATGAGGAAATAAATGAATAAACAAATAAAGAAAAAAACAAGAAAGAAAGAAAAGAAAGAAAGAATAAAGAAAGGAAGGGAGGGAGAGAGGGAGGGAGTTAGGGAGGGAAGGGCGGAAGGAAGGAAGGAAAAAAGAGTGAGGAAGGGAGGAAGGGAGGGAGAGAAGGAAAAAGGAATGAGGAAATGGATGAATAAAGAAAGAAAGAAAAATCAAAGTAAGAAAGAAAGAAAAGAAAGAAAGGGAGGGAAAAAAAGGAAGGAGGGGGAGTCAGTGAGGGAAGGAAGGACGGAAGGAATGAAGGAGAGAAGAAGGCAGCAGTGTTATTTCTCAACCGTTTCAAACACCAAATGAACACTAAATAAAATAAAGGAAAATAAAATAAAATAAGAAAATAAAGATATAGCGTTAAAAGTGAAGATGTAAAATACTGCAACACACTTCACACACTTCACAAAAATAAGACCAAGGAAAGATAAAAAAAAAGAAAAAAAAAAACTGCGAAATACTAAAACGCCACTACTTCTTACACATCCCACACACAAACCAACACACCATAAACACTAGAATAGAAAAAAAAAAAAATAAAACGACCAAAAGAAGAAAGAAACACGGAAAATACTGAAATACTAACTCGGTATCATTTCCTTCCCACACACTCACACACTCACACACTCATACACTCACTCATCCTTCACTCAGACTAGTTAGGGTTAGTTAATGAGCCACGGACGCGCTTCAAACACACTCAGGGAAGGTGGTAAGTGTTGTGGTGGTGGTGGTGGTGGTGGTGGTGGTGGTGGTGGTGGTGGTGAAGATGAAGCTTTTGTGTAGTGAGTGTCGCGTCTCATTTGCAGGGAAGGCAAGGACGGTGAAGTGAAGGACGTAATAAGCCCCGCTGAATACAAAGACACACACACACACACACACACACACACACACACACACACACACACACACACACACACACACACACACACACACACACACACACACACACACACACACTTCCGGGTTGAGGTTAAGAGAAAGATGGAAAGTATTCGCGATTTGATTTTCCAATTTTTTCTCTCCTCTTCCTCCTCTTCTTCTCCCTATTCACATTCCTCATCTCCTTCTTCTCTTTCTCACTCTCTCTCTCTCTCTCTCTCTCTCTCTCTCTCTCTCTCTCTCTCTCTCTCTCTCTCTCTCTCTCTCTCTCTCTCTCTCTCTCTCTCTCTCTCTCTCTCTCTCTCTCTCTCTCTCTCTCTCTCTCTCTCTCTCTCTTTTCTTATTCTCTTTCTCACTATCCTCCTCCTCCACCTCCTACTCTTCCTTCTCCTCCTCTTTCTCTCTTTTCTTCCTGCTTTTCTTCTTTGCCATTCTCTTTACTGTTCTGTATCCGTCTCTTCTTTCTCCCCCCTCTTCTTCATTACACACACCTTCATTGTCTTCTCTTCTTTATGCCCCCTCTCATCTTTCATCTTATTTTCTTTATTTATCTTTCTAGTCATTATCCTCTGTATATTTATTTGCCCTCCCCTTCCCCTTCCTCTTCCTTCCTCCTTCCTCCTCCTCCTCTTCTTTCTTCCTCCTTCCTTTGTTCAAATAATAACCCTGGGTGGTTTGGCTTAATGGCGCTTTAACTAACGGTATAAAGAAGTGAAAAAAGATCAAAACAACAGACATGACTCGAATAGAAGAATGTGATTAAGCTTTTCAACGGACCATGCTGGAAAAAAATAGGAGTGTTGACATAGCTCGGTGAAGTGATATGAAATTATTTGGGGTGTGTGTTTTATCAGGCTTACGAGGAGGAATGGAGAGGGGGGAGAGGAGAGTAGAGAAGAGAAGAGGAGAGGAGAGGAGAGGAGAGGAGAGGAGAGGAGAGGAGAGAGAGAGAGGAGAGGAGAGGAGAGGAGAGGAGAGGAGAGGAGAGGAGAGGAGAGGAGAGGAGAGGAGAGAAAATGGGAGGAGGGGAGGAGAGAGAGAGGAGAGGAGAGAGAGAGAGAGGAGAGGAGGAGAGAGAGGAGAGGAGAGGAGAGGAGAGGAGGAGGGAAAGAGGGAGAGGAGAGGAGAGGAGAGGAGAGAGAGAGGAGAGGAGAGGAGAGGAGGGAAGAGTGGAGAGGAGAAGAAGGAAAAGAGAAGGAGGGAGAAAAAAAGAGAAAAACAAAGAATGAAATACAAAACACCAAATATGATAAAGCAAAACTACATGAGACACAATTAAAACCAGAGATATCTAAGGAAAGTGAGAGAGAGAGAGAGAGAGAGAGAGAGAAAATAAAATACAATGAAAATAGGCAGAAGGGAGAAGGTGTTTGAGCCTCACATATCTTTTCCCTTCAACTTATTCTCTTTCCAATCACAATCTTTTAATTCAATTCGAGTTAAATTGCAAGTTTTAAATCACGTCTCAAATAAAACAAAAGGAGCAGTCAGATGATGATGGACGAGAGAGGGAGGGCATGGAATGTGAGCATAGAGGAGGAGGAGGAGGAGGAGGAGGAGGAGGTTCGGGCATCGTTCAACTGTCGGTGGCGTTGAGTGAGTGGATGGCAGCACGATCGTCATCTGCTCTCACCCCGCCGACCCCGCAGCGCCTCCGCCGGTGGGAGAGCGCCCGGGGTACCGTTAGTGGAGCCTTTAGGTAATCACGTCATTCCTCACCTACGCACAAAAAAATAATGCCCATCTCTTCCACCCCTGACAGCCAGACTCTCGCTCTCATAAAAGAATTAAAAAAGGTGAATGAAAAAGCTTCCGTGTGTAAGAAAAGAAATCCAGGAAGGGAGGCGAGGTGAGGCGGATCAAGTTGTGTCACAATATCTCCACAGTGCAGATGAGATGCCCAGGAACACAAAGGATTGGAAAGGAAGAGCAAGTATCAGCAGATCTGTGGGTCCCTCTGAGGTTGTATGTGATAAGCTACACTGCCCTTTTATTATGCAAGAGGGGAAGAGGGCCAAGGGCAACAACAAAAAAAAAAAAAAAAGGCCCATCTGATTGCCAGTTCCCTTAAAGATTGATAGTTAGCCAAAAGTCTGGGACAAATGTCTCGAAACTTACGTAAGCGGTGGAGGACAGACATGACGAACACAAGAGGAGATGGACTGAAGTGACGATAGAGTATTACGTTGATATGAGGCGAATAATTAAAGGATTGGACGAAAATAACAATGATGCGTAGACAAATTTTAAGTGCCAAGGACATCTTAAGAGTAGGAAGGGGAGAACAAGAGACCAAGATTGTTAAAGATTGTGTGAAATCTGAATCCTGAACATAAGAAACACGACGCGGGGCACTGACGAGGTGCAAGGAACACAAAAGAAAGCCAGCACCGAAGAAATGGATAATCTCACGGTTGATTTAAGCCGATCACATAGAGACGAGCTGAGATTGGAGGAGCAGCGAGGCGAGACACCTGAGGAACTACCTGCCCAAACACCTCACTAGCTGGCCGGGCGTGGACATAACTGCGCCTCATTCAGCACTGAGGGTGGAGAGCAAGGACGAGACAGGCTGATCGCTGAATAAACCTCCCACACCTGCAGCGGCGAGGGTAAATATTGGTAGCGCCGCGAGATGGGACTTCCTGGTGACTTGAGGTTCCCACGCTGCGAGGCTCCGAGGCTTGCCGGCGGAGTGAGGCTTGTGGGGAGGGGCGTGAGGGGGAGAGGATGTTGTGGGCGTGCGGGGCGTGCATAGGGCGGCAGGGCACGTCAGGAAATCCATGAGCTTCGTCTTCACTTAATCCAGGTAGTCGCAGAGAGGTCACAGACTACGGGCGGGGAGGCGACAATGTGATGGTGACCGCTAATGCACCAGGTTAATGAAGAGTCGGCTTTGAGGTTCAGAAAATGGTGATCAGTTATCTCGCAAAACCACAAGGGGGGGCGGGGGTTAGTGGGCGGAGTAATCACTGGTTTGTGTACGAGGTCCTATTAATGGAATTAGATTAAAGGTTCAGAAAATTGTTATTAGTTGTTTCGTAGAGCGCGCGTATACACACACACACACACACACACACACACACACACACACACACACACACACACACACACACACACACACACACACACACACACACACACACACACACACACAGGCAAAAAAAGCAAACAAAGAGAAGAAACTTAAAAAAAATACATGTACTCGCTCTAAAAATAAAAGAAAAAACAATTACCTCACAAAGAAATACAGAAAGAAAAGAACACACACACACACACACACACACACACACACACACACACACACACACACACACACACACACACACACACACACACACACACACACAAGGAAATTTTAACCAGCCTATAAAAAGACCTTTGAAAGACACGCTTCCACTTAAATAAATAAATGACTAAAGGAATACAGAACGAAAAAAAAAGAAAGAAGTAGATAAATAGAGAAAGAAAAACTTAACCTACCTTATACAGAAACACAAGAAAAATAGAAAAAAGAAAAGAAAAGGTCAACCCCTCTGTAGCACAATAAATACGAATAAAAACAAGACAAATAACGAGAAGGATAAAGCATAAGAGTAAACCTCGTATTCTTAAACACTTCTATGCTTACCTCCACTCTTTCAAAAGGCTTTATCTAAATTCACACGCGTTTTTAAGGTATTTTTACGGTTCTAGAGACAGAGTGACGAGATTTCTACATTATTAACTGGAGAAACACTCTTGAAAACCCCGCTAATCATCTCTGTGGGCTTGGAAAATAGTCGTGGTGAGAGAGTAACGTGTTTCTGAATACGGAACTAAAGGAGGAGGATTGGGGAGGCAACAGGCTGAGGGAGGAGGAGTCTGGGAGGTGCTTGAGGGTAAAGAACAGAGAGGCAGCAAAAGGCACAGCAGCGGGGTACCTGAGAAAGGGATGAACTGGAGGGGCCCTTGTGGTTTCCAGGGTCATGTGTCAGGTCTATTGGAAAAGGAAATTTGCTCTTTATTGATGATTTAATTTTTAACTGTTTTTTTTTCATGGCTTTTGTTTGGAACCACTTTTGATGTTTGAGTTTATTTTTCTTTTATTTTTTCATCCCTTTTTATTTTCGAAGACTTGTTTTTTTTTTATTTTATTTATTGATTTTCTTAATTATTCTCTTTTTTTTTTTTTACTATTTCTTCATGAGTTTTATTTGGGACCACTTTTTTAATGCGTAAGTTTATTTTTTCTTTTATTTTCCTTATTTTTTTATTTTCGAAGATTTGTATTTATTTTATTTCCCCTTATAGATATTCTTTTAACTATTCTTTCCTTCTCTTTTCTTCTTTTCATGACTTTTTTTTTTTTAATACTTTCGATGTTTGGATTTATTTTTTTCCTTTTATTTTCCATTCCTTTTTATTTTCAAAGATTTGTTTTCTTTATTTTCTTTACTGATCTTTTTAATTAGCGTCTTCCTTTTTATTTTCTTTTTAACTCCTATTTTCGTGACTTTTTTTTGGCCCATCTTTGATATTTGAGTTTATTCTTTTTTATTTTCTTTATTTTTTTATTTTCGAAGATTTGTATTTAATTTTCTTTATTAATCTTAACTACTTTTTTATTCTTATTTTCTTTTTTTATTACTTTTTGCCGCCAGTGTCTTTTTTTTATTCTTTTTTTTCTCTTTATTAAGCATTCGAAGATTTGCACATTATTTTTCTTTTCATTCATGTATCTTTTTTTTTTGTTTCAATAACTTTTTACCATCATTCAATGGCCCTTTATATCTTCTTATATTCTCTCTCTCTCTCTCTCTCTCTCTCTCTCTCTCTCTCTCTCTCTCTCTCTCTCTCTCTCTCTCTCTCTCTCTCTCAACACGTATTAAAAAAAGGCAATTTATTTATCATAGCTAATCCCTTTTTTCTAGACATCTTTTTTTCCTTTTCTTTCCACTTTTCTTTATCTTATTTTCCTTCACTTCTTTATCTCTTCAAGACAAAAAAAGAAGAAAAAAGAAAAAGAAAACCGCTTAATTTAATCACCTATTTTGTTCACTACATTTTTTATCGACTTTTTTTCACCCTTTCCTACTGTCACTCCCTTTCTTCCTCCCTTTTCATCACTATACAAAAGGGAGATCCACTTATTATACCCCATTACACTCCCTTTTTTTTCATATTCTAGTGACTCTTCCTTTCTTTCTTCCATTTTCGTTCTCCCTCTCTTCAGCACACTCTCCCTTCCTCTTTTTCTGGCCACATAACAGTTAGCTTCCGTCTCCTCCTCGTCCCCTTCGTCTGTTCGCGTCACCTTTCTCACCCTCCCGCCCTCCTGGAGTCCCCCGGCTGTCTTAGTGCTGGAGTACGCGAAGGCTCAACAGTTGCACGTGTTTCTATATAAAGTTGATATGCAAAGGTGACTATTTCGTTGGTACCTTCACTAGTTGTATAAGGTTAGGTTTCAAGGGCTCTATGTGGTAATTGTTTTCCATTGCTATGTATAATGGTTCTTTAATTACTTCTGTTCTTAGATATTTATTTTTATTTACGGATTTCAGCGGTTTTAGGTATTTTTTTTTATTCATTATCCAGAAATACGAGTTTGTGAGTGTTTTTTTTCTTTTTCTTTTTTTTTTTACTAAGTTTAGCCGTTGTGGAAAGTTTAGTTCAGTGCTCGACAAACTAAACATTATAGCTAAGTAAATCTCTATGTAGCTCTGCAAGGTTAGGTTTCGTAATAGAAAAAAATACAAACAAATCAAGAAGTATTCGCTAAATTCCCTATCAACTTCCTGTAAGGTTAAATTTCGTGGTTAAATTTCGTGATACAGGGAAATATTCTTACCTTATTTTTCATTCCATTGCTCAGTGGTTTGACAGCGTTTGGTTTCGTGGTTGGCAGATCAATAATAATAATAATAATAATAATAATAATAATAATAATAATAATAATAATAATAATAATAATAATAATAATAATAACTGATAATAACAATAAAACCTCGTACTTATTTCAATGGATCTACATACTGATATACCTGTACATCTGATCTCTTTTTTTACTAAGTGTCTGGCAACTTTACATGTCAAAAAATAAAGGTTGCCTATTGTCCAAGTGTGAATGTAATGTGTAGCAGCATTCTGATTACTTTAGTGGCTACGTTCACTTTTACTTATCTGTGCGTGGTCATGGGAGACTCGTTCTTACCTGCAAAATAAAAGAAAATACATTAATATGAGTACACAGAGAGACATTATATCATTACATCATTTCATAACCTTGAGAAAAACAGGAAAAAACTAACACTAGACTTCAATCTCAGCCATCATAGCCACGCCTCGTCCCCCGCACCATGCACACACCTATATACACCCACACCCTTCTCTCCCAACCATATAAGCGCATCTATGACCTCCCACACGGCGGTACCCTCACTCCCTGCACCTCACCACAGCCTCCAGCACAATATAGCAGGTGAAGCACAAATAAAGCAAAGAGGTGAGAGTTACAGCGTTCTTTTGGCATGTGAGGCGAGTAAACTAAGGCACACACAGGGGTAAGCGGCATCCATCTCACTCAGTCACGCCAGGTAACATGATTATGACGCTGACAAAGATAAGAGTAAACAGCTTCAACACACTAACACTGCCTCAGTTTGGCCAGCTGCCTCATCATGTGTTGAAGCGGGAGTCAGTGCTCGGAGCCATTGAGGTGTCCGGTGGCGGTGTTTTAATGTTGCAACCACGATTTCCTCAACCGCAGCAACGATAAATCTAACGCAAGCAGAAATAGCCGCTGGTCAGCCTGTCATTTCCCACGCAGGTATGCATCATGAGAAGGTCTTTGGCGGATAGTTTCCGAAGAGCAGCTCGTCACCACCTGCCGGGTCGTCGCCCTCGCTAATCTGACAGCTTGGAATGTCCTCCCTGAGTCAACATACCAACACATGCTGAGATAAAACTGTAGGCTAACATGTGTTACGTGCTGACTTGATGACAAAAGCTAAGTTGACAGTAACAAAAGGCTACGAATGGTATGGAGGTGGTGGCGGACTTATGAGGAATGAAGACATGGTGTGTGAAATAAATAATGTGGTGGTGAGAGGATATACAGGATGAAGAATTACAGTAATAAAGTATTGCGTTTTCTTTGACCACATCATTTAAGAAAGACGAGGTGAAATACAACAGGGAATAAATTATCTACTTCTGTTTTTTTTCTTTTCTTCTACCGCCTTAGTCCAAAGACCAACCACCCTCCATGGGACAGCACCCGTGACAGCCCCGCGGGACACCTGTTGCTGCCGAAATGACGCAGTGTAGAAGGGGAGACAGATTCCCCCCATTAAACATGTCACCCTTCACGGCCACCAGATGTCTGACGTGCTCCCTTCCCCACCCTCCCCCAACCTCCACCACGCACCTTAATCACCCTCACCTCCACTCGTTTACCTCCCTAAATACTCTCAGCCATCCTATTTCATCTTTTCTTCACAGTACTCTAAACTCTTCTTTGTACATCCATTTTCCTACACAATAAACTCTCCTTCACTCGTCACTATCTTCTCATGTCGCCGTGGTACAGTGGAACCATGCGTGCTTTGGGGTCCGAGGGGTCTCCAAGCGCACGGGTTCGAATCCTGTCCACGGTCTGAGTGCAGGTTGGGCTTCCTCACTCAGGGCAACGGTTTACTAGCGGGTGGGCTTTGAGATAGGAGGTACCCTAAAAAGTATCCCCTTTAGCCCATAAATTGCCGTGAAAAGCCCACATGGTATAAAAAAAAAAAGGTCACATTTATTCCCTTTTCCCTTTTTATTTTAAGTCAGCACTTCTTTTACGTTCCTTAAATAATTTCACAACTAAACGAAACACACTCACTTTTACAACACACTCACACTTTTTCCCTCACACCTTCCTTAGACTCCCTTCCCTCTCTTCTACCTCACACTTTCCCTCACACCTTCCTTAAACTTCTCTTCTACCTAGTATTTTGCCTCGTCCATTCTCTTCTACCTCACGTTCCCTCCCATCTTATACGCACTTGACTTGCATCCTTTAATCGTTCGTAAGTAGAGTCAAAGTCGATACGAGTAACCGTGCATGTCCTCTCCTCTCTCTCTCTCTCTCTCTCTCTCTCTCTCTCTCTCTCTCTCTCTCTCTACGAAGGAAATGACTAGCGTGTTATGACTTCCTTCTTCGGGCAATACTGAGCTGGGCCAAATAATTTCCTGCACTCATCCGCTGCAGGTGGTGATTACCAACCTGCCAGACAACGGCTTCAGGGGGACATGTCTTGGCATTACGTGTGTGTGTGTGTGTGTGTGTGTGTGTGTGTGTGTGTGTGTGTGTGTGTGTGCCTTTTAGACTCCCTCCCACAGCGGCACCCTTCCCTCAGGCCTTCTCTTTCCTGAGGGTGTCTTACCGTATAGCTCTCGATTTCAACTCCTCTCTCTCTCTCTCTCTCTCTCTCTCTCTCTCTCTCTCTCTCTCTCTCTCTCTCTACCATTACCTTTACAAAGCTGAGTCACGACCTAGCGAAAAGAAACTCAGCTTAGATTACAATTCCATATCCTTCAGTGCCTCCATTAGAGAGTGAGAGCGAGAGCGAGAGAGAGAGAGAGAGAGAGAGAGAGAGAGAGAGAGAGAGAGAGAGAGAGAGAGAGAGAGAGAGAGAGAGAGAGAGAGAGAGAGAGAGAGAGAGAGAGTCAGTCAGTCATTAAGGCCAAGAGTCAATCCGGAATCAGCACCTCATGCATAGGAAGTTGTCTCAGAAAGATTGCGGTACTTTCCTTCTCTACTCGTAAGGTCACTGACGAGGAGCAGGAGAAGGAGGAGGAGGAGAAAGGGAGGAGAATGGGAGGAGAGCAAGGGAGAGTGAGGAGGAGAAAAGAGAGGAGCTGAAGAGGAGGGAAGCGAGGGAGAACGCGTACTAATGGAAAAAGAGAAAAGAGATGATTTTTCACGTGAGGAGAAGAGAGAGTGAGCGAGAAGGAATGAGGAAACAATTCTTTAGTAGAGAGAAAAGTAGAGACGTGACAGGGTGAACGACAGAAAAAAAAGGAAAAAAAGGAAGAGGAATTTTAAAGAGAAGAGAAGAAGACGTGAGGTGAAGAGTGAAAAGGAGAAAGGAGAGGAATCTTAAAGACGTGACTGGAAGAACAAACAGAAAGGAGTTTTAATATCCATGTTTTAGGTACAAGTCTGTGTGGGTGACTGTTACTGACTGGAGTTGACTGGGGTTGTGTAAGGAGGCGGTTTTCAAGTACTGGTGTCAGGGTGCAAGTAGGGAAAGCAGGCCAGACAGGGGCAAGGGATGGCAGGGTGCGACCGAAGGGGCAGGAGAGAGCAGACAACAGACATGCAAGTTCGTAAAAGCCACGTATAAACTAAGGAGGAGAGAGAGAGAGAGAGAGAGAGAGAGAGAGAGAGAGAGAGAGAGAGAGAGAGAGAGAGAGAGAGAGAGAGAGAGAGAGAGAGAGAGAGAGAGAGAGAGAGAGAGAGAGAGAGAGAGAGAGAGAGAGAGAGAGAGAGAGAGAGAGAGAGAGAGAGAGAGAGAGAGAGAGAGAGAGAGAGAGAGAGAGAGAGAGAGAGAGAGAGAGAGAGAGAGAGAGAGAGAGAGAGAGAGAGAGAGAGAGAGAGAGAGAGAGAGAGAGAGAGAGAGAGAGAGAGAGAGAGAGAGAGAGAGAGAGAGAGAGAGAGAGAGAGAGAGAGAGAGAGAGACCGATAAAGATAGAGACAGAAACAGAGAGACAGAGACAGAGACAGAAACAGAGACAGAGACAGAGACAGAGACAGAGACACAGAGACAGAGACAGAAAAAGAGAGACAGAGACACTGACAATAACCACTATACACATGAACCAACAACGAAGACACGAGACTCAGGCAACACCCTTAGTGGAGGTAGAGAAACGTTACATTCATGCATAAGAAGACTCCAGCTGCTCGGGGCTCAGTGCTTCATCAAGAGCCAACAGGAAGCAACGACGCTGAGAACTAATGAGCTGCGGCTTGCAAAGGGCGAGAGGGACAAGCCACTAGCGCGGGACCCAAGCGTAGCACACCTCTACCATGCTGTAACGGAGGGTGGGAACGTAGGGAGGCGAGGCAGGAGGCGTAGCTGGGAAAGATGGCGCGGGATGTGGTGTGTGGTGCATTCACGGCTCGATGTCATTGGCAGTGGATTAAATTGTGACTTTTGAGGATTAGATTCAGAAAAGTGAAGGATATTTGATTGGTGAAGAGGGAATGTTCAGGGAGGTGTTGGTGGTGATGGTGGTGGTGGAATAAAAGATGGAGATGCAGGAGGAGGAGGAGGAGGAGGAGGAGGAGGAGGAGGAGGAGGAGGAGGAGGAGAATGGAGGAAAGAAGCAAATAATGATGAGGAGAGATTCACATTATTAAATCCCTCTTTCCTCCTCCTGCTCCTTTCCTCCTCTTCCTCTTTCTCCTCTTCCTCTTCCTCCTCCTCCTCCTCCTCCTCCTCCTCCTCCTCCTCCTCCTCCTCCTCCTCCTCCTCCTCCTCCTCCTCCTCCTCCTCCTCCTCCTCCTCTTCACTTGATCATCCCACGCTTTTTCTCTCAGTTTTCTCTTCCCTGTAGTCTCACTGAGAGAAAGGTACACACACACACACACACACACACACACACACACACACACACACACACACACACACACACACACACACACACACACACACACACACACACACACACACACACACACACACACACACACATCCCAGCCATCCCAGCAAAAACAAGGAAAAAATAGCGAAAACTCATCAAATAACTTTCCTTTTTCCCATAATCAGAGAGAGAGAGAGAGAGAGAGAGAGAGAGAGAGAGAGAGAGAGAGAGAGAGAGAGAGAGAGAGAGAGAGAGAGAGAGAGAATATCGAATGTTACCTGAAAAATTTACAAACACACACACACACACACACACACACACACACACACACACACACACACACACACACCCGTCCACCCACACACACACAGAAGAGGTGGGCAGGTGAGGTGGGAAGGCGGGTAGGTGGGCAGGTGGGCAGGTGGTGAGATGGAAGAGGAGGAGGAGGAGAAGGAGGGGGAGGGAGGGTGTGGGTCGTGGCAGCTTAACGGAGCGACCCAGCGCCCCACCACCAGTACTTGCAGCCTCCAACACCTCCACCTCCACCACCACCACTACCCTCACAGGCCGCGTTTCTCGCCTCTGATTCATGTTTATTTCCTCCCCCTGGTAGATCGTGTCAGATGTACAGTTAAGTGTGTACCTGTGATGTGACTGAGGCTTCGGGAGTTTCAAGGTGGTAGATAATATGTACTGGGACACATTTTTACCTCGAGATTTGTGTACGATTGGATAATTCTGTTGACGTTAGGAAGGGTCTATAGAAGCTAGATTAATGGCTACAGTCTTCACTATCTTAATCCTCACATAATTATTTGAAACTGTATAAAAACCACCAAATATTAACCCATTCGATACTGGGACACATTTTTTAACCTTGAGATTTGTACACTATTATATAATTTCATTGATGTTAGGAAGAGTCTACAGAGGCCAGAAGATTAATAGCCACAGTCTTCACTATTATAATCCCCGACATAAGTATCTCCAAAGAGCAAGGGAAGCGAGTGAGTGAAGGGAGTGAACTTCAATAAAGAAAAATGAAACAAAGCGTAGAATAGTAAAGACCAAGAAAGCATAGGAAGAGTACAGAACAAAAAATGAATAAAACGTGACATGAAAAAAAGAAAACACAGAATAAGAGCGCATTAGTAAACATTTAATCAACTGAAATGAATATAATGAAATGAAGTGATGTGTGGAAGGATAAGGCGGTGGAGGCTACTGTGGTGGGCTGTGGTAGCGGGTGAAGCGGTGATGGTGGTGGTTGATACAGTGATGACGTGGGTGAAGGTGAAGTGGTGATGAAGAAAATGGTGGAGGCTGTGGCATGGATGTAGTGGTGTTGATAGTTCAGGCTGGTGTAATGATCTAGCTGCTTTCCCCTCCTCCCCATCCGCCCCTCTCCCCCACAAGGTCAGGGTCAGGGGTCAGTCGAGTGTGGGTGGTGTCATTTCTTTAAGGAGAGCGAGGGTCATCATCTCCTTTATCGTGGCGTGACCCTTAGACCTCTCCCTATTACACCTCCCTTCCTCTCCCTCACCATCTTTCTTAGTCCTTCCCCTCCTTCTCTCTCTCTCTCTCTCTCTGCCTTTTTCATCTCTCCATTTCGTTCCTTCTCAACATCTCTTTTCTTTTTCCATTCGTTTATCTCTTCTCTCCTTTTTCTCTACTGTCTCCTCCTCCTCCTCCTCCTCCTCCTCCTCCTCCTCCTCCTCCTCCTCCTCCTCCTCTCCTCCTCCTCCTCCTCCTCCTCCTCCTCCTCCTCCTCCCTCTTCTCCTCCTTTTCCCCCTCTCCATGGCCTTGAAGTATCTCGGGTCTCCACTTCCGCCTTCTCACCTCTCACCTCTCCCTGACTCTTCATGAATGCTGTTGATCATTTCGTCAATCCAACTCGAGTGAACTTCCTTCAAGATTAACGTTCCTTTCCTCTCCTTTCTCCCAAAAGTCGAGCAATAATTACCGCCAGCAGCAGACGTGAAAATACGTTCCCGGTTCAGTAAATGTGACGGTACATGTGTTTTTCTTCTATTTTTTTTTTTTTGTTCCTCAATCTACAGCGAGTGTTGACCCTAGCGGTATGAATGGAGTGCAGCGTTTCTTCTTTGCTAATTCAAGTGAGGAGTGAATAGTTGTGATGGTTAGGTGACAGAAACATCTTGTATTTCCTTTTGTTTTATTCAACAGGTTTGTGTTATGATCTGTGAGGAAAGTCTGGTATTATTCGCTCGCCTATACAGTTCCTTATGTTCTTTTGACGTCTGAAGCGATAGGTGAAAAAGAGTTTGTGTTGGATGAGTTACTTTATCAGTGGGGAAAGTCTTGTGTTACTCGGATGAATAGTTTGCGTAAGATGTTGAAATGATGAAATTACTTTTATAAGATGAAGAAACTCTTGCGTTATTCAAACATATGTGATTTGTCGATTGCAAGACATTTCCAGAAAAAAAAAAGGTTTATCTCAGTCAGCATGCAACACACACAATGAAGCTGATCAGTAGAGAAGGTCAGTATTTGAAGGTATCATGTCACTTCTTTGTTACTGTGACAAAAAACTGATCAAAAAGATTCAATCAATCAATCCATTAATCTAGAAGTCAATCTAATATATTCCTCACAACGCGCCTCTAACAGAACAACTCCATATTTGGAAGTTCTGGTGCACAGGTGACCAGTAAATGACATCCAGGTGTGAGACTTTTACCCGCAGCGGTGCCCTTTGTCATTTCCCCATGGGGGCGGGGCGGCCGTGAGCAACACTGGCGGTCCGCACCACCACGGGCGCCGGGAATCTGAATACCAAAGGCTGGCGCTGTGAAGGACGGCAAGAAGTTAGGTCACGTTGGCTCAGTTTCTTTTTGTCACCTTAGCATCTCGCGTATTAACCTGCTGCAGTCCAGCGCCCTTTGGAAGCAGGTTTGCATTGCCCACAGCTGGCTTTCATTCGGTTATTGTGACTCTTTGTTGCAAGACTGTAAAGGTGGACGATTTGAGAAACGGAACGGCAATCCAGGGCAGACAGACGAAGGGAGGAGTGAGATGAGGAGTTTAGCAAGGCTGGCGTGTTACACATGAACAGATGACGAAAAACAATCGAGAGTAGAGTCATAGATGCTGCTGCTGTTGATGATGAGCTGAACAAAAGGTACAGACTGAGGATGTGCTTCACTGATTTTCCAAAAAGAACTAAAGATGAAATAGGATTAGAAAAAAAAAATCTGTAATAGACTACCTACGTGCTGAGAAAAGTCACTCTTCCTTGAATGAAGCCTGATGCGTAACCTGTGTCTCATTTTATTACACTGCACTCAGCTGAAGGCCATTCCCACCACCTCCAAAATCAATATCACCACTTCCTGAGGCCGCTAAGAGTACAGAAGAAACACTAGGACGGACGCACATAGAGGGGAGGAAGGTTGAGCAGGAGTGGCTCAGGAGTGCAAGCAGAAATGAAAGACGATTGTAATGAAGGATGAAGAGGAGATTGAAAGCGTTTTGTTGAGAAGGGTAATGTGAAGTGTAAGAGGGAGACACAAGAGCCAGGATGCAGCGGGACAAGGGTGACGCTGAGTGAAAGGAAGTGAGTGAAAGGAGGGTGAGTCAGGAAGCACAGGTAACACAGCAGGTAATGGAGGATGGCGAGCACAAAGCTAATTCAGACCATAGCCAATGGGATGAACTGTAATTACGTGGAACGACTCATTACACGGGAAACAACCAAAACAAGAGCTCCATTTATCCACCAAGACAAGATAGGCCTTCAGGCGGGCTGTCCTGAGGCCTCCCCTACATCTCCACTAAAGACACACACACACACACACACACACACACACACACACACACACACACACACACACACATGGTAGGCCTTCTTTGAGATTCGCAAGTGTAAGGATGATAAATTAAATCACTCCATATTCAATTCTAATCATGTTCTACTGGTGCCTAAATTGTGCTTGGGGTCAGTATCTTCATCGTCACAATCATCACCATCATCATCATCATCATCATCACACTACTTGGGGTTGTATTCTCAAATATTTCTGTGCTTCACCTCCACTATTTCAAAAGGCTTCATCTAAATTTACACTAGTTTTTTAAGGTGTTTTTATGGCTTTAGAGATAGATTGGTAAGATTACTACATTACCAACAAGAGAAACGCTCTTGAAAACCCTGCTAATCATCTGCGTTGGCATTAGAAAATAGTAGTGGTGAGATAGCAAAGCGTTTCTGAATAAGGACCTTGATTCCACAGTAGGGCGAATTGTCTTAATCCCCTCAATACTGGGACGCTGCTTTACCATGAGTTTTGAGTGCGTTTAGACGTTTCTATTTATACTTGCAAGGTTCTATTGATATCAGAAGGTCAATGGTCCAGAATCTTTACTACTTTAATCCTCACATGATTTTCTGAAGCTGTATAAAATCACCTAATAGTAACCAGAATGAATATGAAAACGTGTCATGATACTGAAGGGTTTAATGATCAGGACAAGGGTTAGGGCTGATTCCACGCCACACTACTTTACGTCCTGCCGAGACCCTGTGCTGTGACAAGACGCCGCAACCCAAACAGACCCCAACAACACATGTGTGCAGCCAGCCTGGGAGCGCCGGCCATCCATCACTCCTGCATGCACCAGTAATGACTATCTGGCAGCCTCAATACCGGTTTTGCTTGAATAAACCTTCCCGCGTTCCTGTGCTTCATTTGTTCTCTTCTCTCACCACGTCATTATCACAACTTGTCTGACGTGTCTTTGCATTACCGCTGTCATATCAGGAGTCTCGCTCAGAATTTGTCCATGAATTTTGGCTAATTCTTTACTATTCTTTAAGGGAACCAGCATTTCAAGTGGGCCTTTTTTTAATATCTTTCTGTTCAAGGCTGGTTTCCCTCCTGCATAAAAAGAAATGCTAAATAAAAGCTACATTTTACCTATAGAAATTGTACGGCTCTCTCTCTGACTCTCTGGAGCATCTAGAGTTTCACGTGTGGAAAGTGTCACACACCTGGTGCAGTTTGGTGAGCGAGTCTCTAAGTAATTAAC